>NC_057804.1:82304591-82404169 GCF_018294505.1 Triticum aestivum
ATATATATATATATATATATATATATATATATGGTGGACACTCCAAAAGAAACCAATGGCGATGAGGCAACGAAGGCTAACCCCTCCAAGAAGAAAGCAAAGCATGGGCGTCGCCAGCGCTGCTCCAAGCGCCACCAAGGCATATCGGCACCGGAGACGATAATAATCCAAACGGTGCCGACGATGAATACAACCCCGAATAGCCTGCCTTCGAGCAGGCCGAACAGGAAGACGGGCATGACAGCCCAGATGAACAGGCGACGGACTGGTATCCGGAGGAGGACAACTACATGCCCTCTTCGAAGACAAGGTTAGCCTCGGCGATGACGAGTTCGGCGTACCTGAAGACCCTGCAGAGCAGGAGCGCTTCAAGCGCCGGCTTATTGCCACTGCGAGAAGCCTGAACAAGAAGCAGCAGCAGCTTCAAGCTGATCAAGATCTGCTCACAGATAGATGGACAGAAGTCCTGGCAGCCGAGGAATATGGACTCGAGCGCCAAACGTCTGACCGGCCACCTCGAGGTCGGGACAAAATGGCATATCAGCCTACAGCCCTGCACCGGTTTACTACGGCCTGGGGCAATACTCAAGACCTGTGCGATAAACTGGGTAACGTCGCAGGACAACCAAGATTGATCTACGGATCACGGGGGCGCGCCGAAGCACATGACGAGAACCGTCATACTGGATACACTAACAGCAAATCCGGCCGGGCCGAATACAACTTGTTAGACGCAGCCGGGCTACGCCGCGACATAGCCCGGCACAGAGGCGCCGCACACCCCCTCTGCTTCACTGATGAAGTGATGGATCATGAATTCCCAGAAGGGTTTAAACCCGTAAACATCGAATCATACGATGGCACAACAGACCCCGCAGTATGGATCAAGGATTTCCTTCTCCACATTCGCATGGCCCGCGGAGATGATCTACATGCCATCAAGTATCTTCCCTTAAGCTCAAAGGACCTGCCCGGCATTGGCTAAACAGCCTGCCCACAAATTCCATTGGCAGTTGGGAAAATCTGCAAGACGCATTTCTTGACAACTTCCAGGCACATATGTGCGACCTCAAGATGCCGATGACTTGAGCCACATTACTCAACAGCCCGGAGAATCAGCCAGGAAATTCTGGACTCGGTTCCTAACTAAAAAGAACCAAATAGTCGACTGTCCGGACGCTGAAGCCCTAGCGGCCTTCAAGCATAATATCCATGACGAGTGGCTCGCCAGGCACCTCGGCCAGGAGAAACCCAAGTCCATGGCAGCTCTCACGACACTAATGACCGGCTTTTGCGCGGGCGAAGACAGCTGGTTGTCCCCAATAGCACTACGCCACATTCTGGAACTTCAGATGTCCGGGAAAATAATGGCAAGGCACAGCGCAGCAGACACAAGCGACGGAACAATGGCGACAACACCGAAGACACGTCGGTCAATGCCGGATTCAGCGAATCCAAATCCGGTCAGCGGAAGAAGCCATTCAAGAGAAACAATCAGGGACCGTCCAGTCTAGACCGCATACTGGAGTGCTCGTGCCAAATTCATGGCACCCCGGACAAGCCAGCCAACCACACCAATAGAGACTGCTGGGTATTTAAACAGGCCGGCAAAATAAACGCCGAAAACAAGGACAAGGGGCTGCACATCGACGATGATGATGAGCCCCGGCGTCCGAACATGGGGGGACAGAAGAAATTTCCCCCCAGGTGAAAACGGTCAACATGATCTACGCCACCCACATCCCCAAGTGGGAACGAAAGCGAGCACTACGGGATGTATACTCGATGAAGCCAGTCGTCCCCAAATTCAACCCATGGTCAGCTTGTCCGATCACCTTTGATCGTAGGGATCATCCTACTAGCATCTGTCACGGCGGCTCAGCCGCATTGGTCTAGACCCAATCATCGACAGATTCCACCTCACGTGAGTCCTTATGGACGGCGGCAGCAGCCTGAACCTGCTTTACCAGGATACAGCGCGAAAAATGGGCATCGATCCTTCAAGGATTAAGCCTACCAAAACCACATTTAAAGGTGTCATTCCTGGAGTAGAGGCCCGTGCATGGGCTCTATAACATTGGAAGTGGTCTTCGGATCTCCGGGTAACTTCCGAAGCGAAGAGCTAATCTTCGATATCGTCCCTTTCCATAGTGGTTACCACGCACTGCTCGGACGAACCGCATTGCTAGATTCATTGCGGTACCACACTATGCATACCTCAAGCTCAAGTTGCCAGGCCCGCGCGGGGTCATAACAGTCAACGGAAATATGGATCGTTCTCTCCGTACAGAAGAGCACACTGCAGCCCTTGCGGCCGAAGTACAATGCGGCCTCCTTTGGCAAACCACCAATCCGGTGACGACAACCTTAAGCTCCGTCAAGCGAGGGCGGAACACCCCGCAACAGGATCAGTAGGCACGTCAAGAGCATGACTAGCAGTCCGGCCTCCGTTCAAGTCCCACCCAAGCAGCATTCGTGCCACGCGTACACAATTACGCACTCAAAATACCATGGGCACAGGCAGAGGCGTAGCAGTGGCTCAGTCAATAGTATGGTATTGCTTCGTAACCTTTCCTTTTACCCTTAAGGACATTGCTTTAGTGCAACTTCTCTAGATGAGCCGGATTGTCGGACTTACATAGGAGAGGAAACCCAGGAGGCAACAGGCTTCGGGCACAGCAGGGAACACCCAGGTGGAATCTATTTACGATCGTTGTTCCTGCTTTATCTATCTGTACGTAGCCTGCTCCTGGATAGGATATGTCAAATAATCCTATTTATCTCCGCTTAAAGCATTCATTGTAAACATACGCTTAAACGTATTATTTATCAATGGGAGACCATATATAGCGTCAGCTTACTTATTTTTATTTGAGCATTTTTTATAAATGTCTATTTGATTTTGCATCCCTACACTTTGGTACGCTTAGTTTGCCAGGGGCTTCTTATGGCGCCCCACAATACGGCAAGTCAAGTCCGAACACTTTCAACAGTGCGACACCCCGAACTTATAGCACTATATGCATTAGCTCCGAATCATGTCTTGGGTTACAGTTGGGATAGCCCGGCTCCCTTGCTTTGGTGCCTTACGTTCCGTTAATTCGGCTAAGGTAGCGCAGGGAGAACTACTGTGATTGTGCCCTGGTTTTTTCGAACAAGCACCTCAATAGAGAAAGTACAAAACTGTCCCGCATGATGTGGCGAGAGCTGGTCGCTGTTCGAGAGTTCTTAAAATCCTTAAAGATTTTTCCGCTTTAGGCGATAATTCGGCTTTGTCCGATATAGGCGTGTATAGCGCCCCAATTCGGCCTTCCGGATTCTAGGGGCTTTGCCGAAATTTAAAATTATAGACTTCTATGGCTAAGTGAAGGTTATAAAGCCGTATAGTCCGATTGCCTTGTTCGCTGCGCTGGACACCTCCTTAAGGGACCAAACATTTGGATAAAGAGTGTCCGGGTTTTCCACGAACACCCCAGTACTAGTTACACGGGGGCGGAAGCCGACGACTGGCCTACTTTCAGAATTTGATAAACAACCGCATAGAAGGTAATATTTTAAATAACAAAAGCACTACATAGTGCAAGTAACTTCGTCTTTAAATTACAAACATGACAGAGGTGAATTCATTCAAAAATTATGTCTTTAGTACATTCATCGGCCACGAGGCAAGCACCCTTCATCACGCCATCATAATACTTCTCGGGGACATGATACGGCTTGCCTTCTGGCGGCCCGTCCTTCACCAGCTTCTCCGCATCTAGCTTGCCCCAATGCACCTTTGCACGGGCAAGGGCCCGGCGGGCACCCTCAATGCAAACGGATCGCTTGATAACTTCCAGTCACGGACAGGCATCCACCATCCGCTTGATCAGGTCGAAGTAGCTGGTGGGCAGAAGCTCACCAGGCCATATCCGGACTATGAGATCCTTCATAGCCACTTCGGTCGCCTTGTGGAGTTCGACCAACTACTTCAGTTGGTCACTCAGAGGCGTTGAATGTTCGGCCCCAGCATACTGGGACCAGAACAACTTCTCCGTTGAGCTCCCCTCCTGGGCATGGTAGAACTCCGCGGCGTCTGATACGCTGCGTGGCAGATCTGCGAATGCCCCTGGAGAGCTCCGGACTCGGGTAAGTAAAAGAAACGCCTCCTCCACATGTTTGCTTTGCATAAAAAATTTCTTACCCGCCGCTATATTTCTGGCCTCCTGGATCTCCTGTTGTGCCCTCTCGGCTTTGGCCTTGGCGTCTTTTATATTTGTAAGGGCCTTCACAAACTCGGCCTCTTTTGCTTTCAGCTCATGCTCCGCAGACTCGAGCTTCTTGCCGAGCTCCTGGAGCTCTTCTTGTACCTCGCCCACTCGGGCCTCTTGCTTTTTGTGCTCCTTGAGTTCCAAGGCCGCTTTGTGTTCGGCCTCGGACAGCGCCTTCTTGAGAGACGCCACTTCGTTGGTGGCCTCTGGTACCATATCACGACGTTTCGTCGTTAGCATAATCAAATTTTATTTACTATTCATTATATGAGAGAGGGGAACCATTCACCTTTGCTCTCCTCGAGCTGCCTCCTCGCGAGGCCGAGCTCTCCTTATGCCTGATCTAAGTCTTGCGTTAGGCCCGCGATTTCGGCCGTGCGAGCATCAGCGGCCAGCAGCACAACCTGTTTATTTACATTCAAACTTATTGTTAGACTCCTGCGGATTATAATTGACCCTCCGTTTGGTTTTTCTTTCCGAACACCAAACAGAGTATCAGGGGCTACTACCTATCGGGTGGTAATTTCACACATTTTTACTGCTTACCTCAAAGCCTGTTAGGAGGCTGGTGCAGGCTTCGGTTAGTCCGCTCTTGGCGGACGAATCCTTCTGAATCACCGCACTCATGAGAGTACGGTGCTCTTCATCTATGGAAGCGCCACGAAGCGCTTCCAGCAGACAATCCGGCGCCTCGGGCGCAACGGAAATCCTTGATACAGACAGCCCTCCCTCCATAACGAGGGGCTGCCCGCCTAAGTCCGGAACCACTGAAGGCTCCGGAACAGTGTTCGGCTGAGAGCCCGGCTTACCGTGGCTCTCATCAACATAATCCGCGGGGACCTTGAACCCCGCGAGTCCGACGTCTGGGACGCCGCCTTTAGGCACCTCCGGGGCCACCTCCGCCATCATCGGGAGCCTTCGGGACAACACCTCCGTGTCATCCACAGGCCGAGGAGACGTGGCCATCGGGAGTGAGTTCATTGCTGACTCACTCAAGGACCCGTCCGAAGACGACACTTCGGGATGGGCCCTGGCCGGACTGCATACAAGTTCAGCATTGTAAACAAAACTATGAAGCGAAATTACGATTTAGTGCGGATACTTACGATCGCACTAGGGGCTTCTTCCTAGGCAGCCACCCTTCCTCGCTATCGGCAGCGGTGGCGGAGTAGTCCGGAAGGGACACCTTTCCCTTCTTGGATGTCCCAGTCTCCCCCACCGTGGCGGCCTTCCTCTTCTTCCCTCCCCCGACACGGGGAGGTGGTGTTTCTTCTTGTTCCTCCACGCCTCCACGGGAGGAATCAGCCTCGTCGTCATCCGTGGCAAGGGTATGACGGCCTTACGCCGGGGGCCTCTCCTGACCCCCTGGTCCGCCGTCTCAGGCCCCCCATCCTTTCTGGACGGGGCGACATCTCCTTCTTCTTCTTCCCCTTCGGGGGAGGAGTGCGCCTCGTCGTCTTCGGACGAGGCTTGCACAACCTTACTTCGGAGACCCTTTCGGGTCCCTGGGGCCTTCTTATCGGCCTTCTTCTCCGGCTTCTTATAGGGCACCGGGACCAGCATCTTCGTCAGAAGATCATTGGCTGGGCTTTCTGGCAACGGAGCCGGACTGTCAATCCGCTCCGCTGTCTCCACATACCCCTAAACAAATACACAATCACTTAGGAATTCTTCATGAATACATTGGGAAGAACCGGACCCGGTGGCGGCCTGAGAACTCACCTAGGTAGGGTGCCGTGTGGCGTGGAGCCCACGGTCCTCAGTTATGAGAGGAGGTACTTCAGTGGCCTTGAACAACGCCTTCCACGCGTTTGTGTGCTTCATGCCATAGAGCCTCTGGAGCATCTGGTGTTCGGCCGGGATGAACTCCCACAAATTGAATGTCCGCCTTTGGCACGGCAGAATCCGGCGAATGAGCGTGACTTGGATCATGTTGAAAAGCTTAATGTTCTTGTACTTCATGCCCTTGATGCGGTTTATGAGTCTGGTCAGCTCTGTAGATTTGCCCCATAGCAGGCCCTTCTGTTCCCAGGAGGTGAGCCGCATAGGGGTTCTAGATCGGAACTCGGGGGCCGCCGCCCAGTTGGCGTCGCGTGGCTCGGTGATATAGAACCACCCCGATTGCCACCCCTTAACGGTTTCCGCAAAGGAGACGTCAGGTCAGGTGACGTTAGGCATATTTCCCACCATGGCTCCTCCGCACTCCGCTTGCTGGCCGCTCACGATCTTTGGCTTCACGCAGAAGATTTGCAGCCACAAGCCGAAATGAGGCTTGATGCGGTGGAAAGCCTCGCATACGACGATGAACGCCGAGATGTTGAGGACGAAGCTCGGAGCTAGATCATGGAAGTCTAGCCCGTAGTAGAACATGAGCCCACGGACAAAGGGGTGGAGTGGAAACCCCAGTCCACGGACGAAGTGGGCAAGGAACACAACCCTCTCATGGGGTCCTGGAGTTGGAATGACCTGCCCCTCGTCTGGTAGCCGGTGCGCTATGTCTGCGGCCAAGTATCCAGCCGCCCGGAGATTTGCAATCTTCTTCTCCGTCGTGGTGGAGGCCACCCACTTGCCTCCTGCTCCAGACATGACTAACTGTGCGGAGAAGACCTGGACTTGGGCGCTGGAGCTCGAGGGGGCAAGAGTATGCGAGGGAGGAAGAAGGTGTGGGTAAGAATGGGGAACTCTTATCCCTTTATAAAGGCGACGAAAGCGGTGCGCCTCCCCACTAGCCTATTGAGAATCGCTTACTTCCCAAGTTCCACGATTGATGTCATGGGGGGATTACCCATACCCGTATTGATGAGAATCCCGTGATAAGGGGACATGATCTCTGCTTTGACAAGACGTGTCAAGGAAACCGCCTCGCAATGTGCGCTATGGCTGGTTGTGAAAAAAAATGGTTCGAATAATGACCTGGCTCTAATGGCATGTCACGTCGTCTAAAAGTTGTCAGCTGAAGTATCATTCTCTCTACGGTGGTATGTGAAGATCATTTTGCAGATCCGGACACGACCTACGTGTTCGATAATAACCTTGGAGTATTCGGAGGAGGAACCCGCCTTGCAATGCCGAAGACAAGACTGCGCGCCGGACTCATCGTCATTGAAGCCTAGTTCAGGGGCTACTAAGGGAGTCCTGGATAAGGGGGTATCCGGACAGCCGGACTGTACACATCATCCGAACTGTAGAAGCGTCAAGATACAAGACTCAAGACTTCGGCTCGTGTCCGGATGGGACTCTCCTTTGCGTGGAAGACAAGCTTGGTGATCCGGATATTGTGTTTCCTTCCTTGTAACCGACTCCATGTAAACCCTAGCTCTCCGGTGTCTATATAAACCGGAGAGGATGGTCCTTAGAAGGCCGATCACAATTACAATCATACCATCATAGGCTAGCTCTTAGGGTTTAGCCTCTAAGATCTCCTGGTAGATCTACTCTTGTACTACACATATATTCAATATTAATCAAGCAGGAAGTAGGGTTTTACCTCCATCGAGAGGGCCCGAACCTGGGTAAACATTGTGTCCCTTGCTTCATGTTACCATCAGCCTAAGACGCACAGATCGGGACCCCCTACCCGAGATCCGCCGGTTTTGACACCGACAGTGAGCACGGGTGTTCTTCCCATGAAATAGGCGGTCACGGAGGGCGGATCTGAGGACACCCTAATCGCCGGTGGCCCTTCCTCCCGTCGCTCATTGCCTCCATTCTCTCTCTCCTCTATATCTTCGTCGCCCCTGCCTCTGATTCTGGCCGACACCTTCCGGCTCTCACATCGGCCACCACCAGCACGGCTGCGGACGAGGCGCAACCATAGATGCCGCCGCCGCCATCCTCATCCACCTACTCCACCATCATTCCCAGCCACTGCCAAGGGCACCCGCCATCTGCGCTCTAGCCCACCCGCTCCCTCCTATCCCCTCCCCCTTCCTGCTAGCCCCGCGATCCACCGCACAGATGGCAGGTACTGCAGCGACATCCTCCCTAGCAGATCTGGCCTCCTATTTTTGTCTGGTTTTTCTTCGTCCCACCATCCCCCTCCCACAGGTTTTTCTCTTTTCTCGTCTGGCCGGCAATACCCAATGTATTTATGGCAATCAATCACAATTAATCCATGTATAAACTTAGGAAATTTTGAATATGGTAATTATATGGTAATAAATTTAAATTACCCCAAAGGCTATCAATCCAGGTATGGTAAGGCCATAACTCAGGAAATATCGAATATGGTAATAAATTTAAATTACCACCAGGTATGGTAAGGCTATCAATCCAGGTATGGCACACCCTCACCTGATCACATATCACAATCTCCAGCCCCACGCACGCACCAAAGAAACCCACCTGGCACCAAACACAGCTCCTCTCGATCCCCTCGAGTAAACACTGCCATCGTCGTGTGATCTACCTGACACAGACGTTGTCGGCACCTCCTTCCCACGTACGGCATCCCCGACGTTTATGGTGACGGCGCCCGCGTCCTACACCGACCCTTCCCCTCATATAGGTTGGTCATTGATGGAGTGGGATGTGCCACTGCGGTTTGGGGAGGCGCAATCACAATCTGGTTGGGATCTCAGTGTGGACTCGTTCTCCGTGATGAAGGATGGCGCTGCCTCCCTGGCAAATGGGATCGGATGGAGGGGATCTACGTCGTGAATGTCGGCGAGGCAACAACCGAAGGCGAGCCCGACGGTGAGCACGGGTGTTCGTCCCATGAAATAGGCGCCCGAGGAGGGCAGATCTGAGGGCACCCCAATCGCCGGTGGCCCTTCCTCCCGTCGCTCATTGCCTCCATTCTCTATCTCCTCTAAATCTTCGTCGCCCCTGCCTCAGATTCTGGCTGACGCCATCCGGCTCTCGCATCGGCCACCACCAACACAGTTGCGGACGAGGCACAACCATAGATGTCGCCGTCGCCATCCTCATCCACCTCCTCCACCATCATTCCCAACCATCGCCGGGGGCACCCGCCATCTGCGCTCTAGCCCACCCGCTCCCTCCTATCCCCTCCCCCTGCCTGCTAGCCCTACGATCCACTGCACCGATGGCAGGTACTGCAACGACCTCCTCCCCAATGGATCCGGCCTCCTCCGATGGTTTTTTTTCATCTGGTTTTTCTTCGTCCCACCTCCCACCACCCCCTCCCACAGGTTTTTCTCTTTTCTCGTCTAGCCGGCAATACCCAACATATTTATGGTAATCAATCACAATTAATCAACGTATAGTAATAAATCAATCCAAGTATGGTAATGCCATAACTCAGGAAATTTTGAATATGGTAATTATATGGTAATAAATTTAAACTACCCCAAAAGCTATCAATCCAGCTATGGTAACGCCATAACTCGGAAATATCGAATATGGTAATAAATTTAAATTACCACCAGGTATGGTAAGGCTATCAATCCAGGCATGGCACGCCCTCACCTGATCACCTATCACAATCTCCAACCCCACGTACGCACCAAAGAAACCCACCCGGCACCAAACGCAGCTCCTCTCGATCCCCTCTAGTAAACGCCGCCACTATCGTGCGATCTTCCTAGCACAGACGCTGTCGCCGCCACCTTCCCACGTACGGCGTCCCCCGCTTCCATGATGACTGCGCCCGCGTCCTACACTGACCCTCCCCTCATATAGGTTGGTCGTTGATGGAGTGGGATGTGCCACTGCGGTTTGGGGAGGTGCAATCACGATCTGGTTGTGATCTTAATGTGGACTCGTTCTCTGCAATGAAGGATGGCGCTGCCTCCCTGGCAAATGGGATTGGAGGAAGGGGCTCTACTTGTGAATGTCGGCGAGGCAACGGCCGAAGGCGAGCCCGGCGGTGAGCATGGGTGTTTGTCCCACGAAATAGGAGGCCGTGGAGGGCGGATCTGAGGCTACCCCAATCACCTGTGGCCCTACCTCCTGTCGCTCATTTCCTCCATTCTCTCTGTCCTCTAAATCTTTGTCGCCCCTGCCTCTGATTCTGGCAGACGCCATCCTGCTCTTGCATCGGCCACCACTAGCACGGTTGTGGACGAGGCGCAACCACAGATGCAGTCGCCACCATCCTCATCCACCTCCTCCACCATCATTCCTAGCCGTCGCCAGGGTCACCCGCCATCTGCGCTCTAGCCCACCCGCTCCCTGCTACGTCTTGAGCTTGCGTTGGTTTTCCTTGAAGAGGAAAGGGTGATGTAGCAATAGTAGCGTAAGTATTTCCCTCAGTTTTTGAGAACCAAGGTATCAATCCACTAGGAGGCTCCTCAAAAGTCCCACGCACCTACACAAACAAACAAAGAACTCGCAACCAACACAATAAAGGGGTTGTCAATCCCTTCAAGGCCACTTGCAAAAGTGATATCTGATAGAGATAGTATGATAAGATAAATATATTTTTGGTATTTTATAATATAGATTGGAAAAGTAAAGATGCAAATAAAAGTAGATTGAAAACATATATGATAAAAGATAGACCCAGGGGCCATAGGTTTCACTAGTGGCTTCTCTCAAGATAGCATAAGTATTACGATGGGTGAACAAATTACTGTCGAGCAGTTGATAGAAAAGCGAATAATTATGAGATTATCTAGGCATGATCATGTATATAGGCATCACGTCCATGACAAGTAGACCGACTCCTATCTGCATCTACTACTATTACTCCACACATCGACCGCTATCCAGCATGCATCTAGAGTATTAAGTTCATAAGAACAGAGTAACGCATTAAGAAAGATGACATGATGTAGAGGGATGAACTCATGCAATATGACATAAACCCCATCTTTTTATCCTCGATGGCAACAATACAATATGTGCCTTGCTGCCCCTGCTGTCACTGGGAAAGGACACCGCAAGATTGAGCCGAAAGCTATGCACTTCCCCCATTGCAAGAAAGGTCAATCTAGTAGGCCAAACCAAACTGATAATTCGAAGAGACTTGCAAAGATAACTCAATCATACATGAAAGAATTTAGAGGAGATTCAAATATTTACCATAGATAAACTTGAGCATAAACCCACAATTCATCGGATCTCGACAAACACACCACAAAAAGGGTTACATCAAATAGATCTCCACAAGAGAGGGGGAGAACATGGTATTGAGATCCAAAAAGAGAGAAGAAGCCATCTAGCTAATAACTATGGACCCGAAGGTCTGTGGTAAAACTACTCACAATTCATCTAAGGGGCTATGGTGTTGATGTAGAAGCCCTCCGTGGTCGATTCCCCCTCCGGCGGAGCACTGGCGAAGGCTCCAAGATGGGATCTCGCGGATACAGAAGGTTACGACGGTGGAAATTGTTTTTCGTTGGCTCCCTGGATGTTTTCGGGGTACGTAGGTATATATAGGAGGAAGAAGTATGTCGGTGGCCACCCGAGGGGCCCACGAGATAGGGAGGCGCGCCCTATAGGGGTGGGCGCACCCTCCACCCTCGTGGCCGCCTCGATCGCTTCTTGACTTGCACTCCAAGTCCTCTGGATCACGTTCGTTCCAAAAATCACGCTCCCGAAGGTTTCATTCCGTTTGGACTCCGTTTGATATTCCTTTTCTTCGAAATACTGAAATAGGCAAAAAAACAGCAATATGGGCTGGGCCTCCGGTTAGTAGGTTAGTCCCAAAAATGATATACATGTGTAAAATAAAGCCCATAAACATCCAAAAGGGGTAATATAATAGCATAGAACAATCAAAAATTATAGATACATTGGAGACGTATCAAGCATTCCCAAGCTTAATTCCTGCTCGTCCTCGACTAGGTAAATGATAAAAATAGAATTTTAGATGTGGAATGCTACCTAGCATAATTCTCAATGTAATTTTCTTTATTCTGGCATGAATGTTCAGATCCAAATGATTCAAAATAAAAGTTCATATTGACATAAGAAATAGTAATACTTCAAGCATACTAATAAAAGCAATCATGTCTTCTCAAAATAACATGGCTAAAGAAAGTCCATCCCTACAAAATCATATAGTTAGGCTATGCTTCATTTTCGTCACACAAAAATGTTCCCAAATTCTACACCCCCGATGACAAGCCAAGAAATTGTTTCATACTTAAATAATCTCAAACTTTTTCAACTTTCACGCAATACATGAGCATGAGCCATGGATATAGCACTATGGGTGGAATAGAATATGATGATGGGGATTGTGTGGAGAAGACAAAAAAGCAGAAAGTCTCACATTGACGAGGATATTCAACGGGCTATGGAGATGCCCATGAATTGATGTCAACATGAGGAGTAGGGATTGCCATGCAACGGATTCACTAGAGCTATGAATGAAAGCTCAACAAAAGAAAACTAGTGGGTGTGTATCCAACTTGCTTGCTCACGAAGACCTAGGGCATTTGAGGAAGCCCATCGTAGGAATATACAAGCCAAGTTCTATAATGTAAAATTCCCACTAGTATATGAAAGTGAAAACATATGAGACTCTCTATATGAAGAACATAGTGCTACTTTGAAGCACAAAATATGAGACTCACTATATGAAGAACATGGTGCTACTTTGAAGCACAAGTGTGGAAAAAGAGATAGTAACATTGCCTGTTTTTATTTATTTTCTTTTTGTTTCTTTTTCTTTTTTTCTTTTTTTCTTTTTCTTCTTTTTTGGGCCTTTTTGTCTTTTGGCCTTTCTTTTTTCTTTTTCTTTTTCTTCTTTTTGGGGACAATGCTCTAATAATGATGATCATCACACTTTTATTGATTACAACACATGAATTACAACTCGAAACTAGAACAAGATATGACTCTATATGAATGCCTCCGGCGGTGTACCGGGATGGTGCAATGAATCAAGAGTGACATGTATGAAAAATTATGCATGGTGGCTTTGCCACAAATACGATGTCAACTACATGATCATGCAATGGCAATATGACAAAAGTAATGCATGTCATGATGATAAACGGAACGGTGGAAAGTTGCATGGCAATATATCTCAGAATGGCTATGGAAATGCCATAATAGGTAGGTATGGTGGCTGTTTTGAGGAAGATATAAGGAGGTTTATGTGTGATAGAGCGTATCATATCACGGGGTTTGGATGCACCGACAAAGTTTGCACCAACTCTCAAGGTGAGAAAGGGCAATGCACGGTACCGAAGAGGCTAGCAATGATGGAAAGGTAAAAGTGCGTATAATCCATGGACTCAACATTAGTCAAAAGAACTCATATACTTATTTCAAAAATTTAGAAGTCATCAAAAACCAAGCACTACGCGCATGCTCCTAGAGGGATAGATTGGTAGGAAAAGACCATCGCTCGTCCCCGACCGCCAACCATAAGGATGCACAATCCAAGGACACTTCATGTTTCAAATTTGTTACACAACTTTAACCATACGTGCATGCTACGGGACTTGCTAACTTAAACACAAGCATTATTTAAATTCATAATCACCCAACTAGCATGACTTTAATATCACTACCTCCATATCTCAAAACAATTATCAAGTATCAAATTGATCATAGCATCCAATTCACTTCCTATGATAGTTTTTATTATACCCAACTTGGATGCCTAACATTCTAGGACCAATTTTATAACCATAGAAAATACCATGCTGTTCTAAGAGACTCTCAAAATAATATAAGCGAAGCATGAGAGACTTGCAATTTCTACAAAATTAAGCCACCGCCGTGCTCTAAAAGATATAAGTGAAGCACTAGAGCAAAAACTATCTAGCTCAAAGGATATAAGTGAAGCACATAGAGTATTCTAATAAATTTCAATCAACTAGGCTTATCCCAAAAGGTGTGTACAGCAAGGATTATTGTGGAAAACTAAAAAGCAAATACTAATATCATACACGACGCTCCAAGCAAAACACATATCATGTGGCGAATAAAAATATTGCTCCAAGTAAAGTTACCAATGAACGAAGACAAAAGAGGGGATGCCTTCCCGGGGAATCCCCAAACTTAGGCTGTTGGCTACTCTTGAATATCTTGGGGTTCCATGAGCATCCCCAAGCTTAGACTTTTGCCACTCCTTATTCCATAGTCCATCAAATCTTTACCCAAAACTTGAAAACTTCACAACACAAAAATCAACAGGAAATCTCATAAGCTCCGTTAGTGAAAGAAAGAAAAACCACCACATAAGGTACTGTAATGAACTCATTCTTTATTTGTATGGTGTTAAACCTACTGTATTCCAAGTTCTTTATGGTTCATACCACTTAATACTAGCCATAGATGCATCAAAATAAGCAATCAACACACGAAAAACAGAATCTGTCAAAAACAGAACAGTCTATAGCAATCTGTAACTAACGCAAACTTCTGGAACTCTAAAAATCCTACCAAAATAGGAAGTCCTGGACAATTTGTCTATTGATCTACATCAAAAAGAATCAACACAAAAGCACGTTTCTGTGATTTAACAAAACTAATTTGGTGCACGCAAAGTTTATGTTTTTCGGCAGAATCAAATTAACTATCACCGTAGGTTATCCTATAGGTTCTACTTGGCATAAACACTAATTAAAACATAAAAACACATCTAAATAGAAGGTAGATGCAGAATTTATTACTAAACAGAAACAAAAACAAACACACAAATAAAATTGGGTTGCCTCCCAACTAGCGCTATCGTTTAACGCCCCTAGCTAGGCATAAAAGCAAAGATACATCTAAGTAGTGCCATCTTTGGCACTTGATTCATAAGTAGCTCGCATGATAGATTCATAAGGTAATTTCATTTTATTTCTTGGAAAGTGCTCCATGCCCTTCCTTAGTGGAAATTGGAATCTAATATTCCCTTCCTTCATATCAATAATCGCGCCAATCGTTCTAAGGAAAGGTCTACCAAGAATAATTGGGCAAGAAAGATTGCAATCTATATCAAGAATGATAAAAATCTACCGGCACCAAATTTCTATTTGCAACAATGAGAACATCATTAATCCTTCCCATTGGCTTTTTAATGGTGGAATCCGCAAGGTGCAAATTTAAAGAGCAATCATCAAGATCATGGAAACCTAGAATATCACATAGAGTTTTCAGAATCGTGGAAACACTAGCACCCAAATCACACAAAGCAAAACACTCATGATCTTTAATTTTAATATTTATAGTAGGTTCCCGCTCATCATTAAGTTTTCTAGGTATAGAAACTTCCAAATTAAGTTTTTCATCATAAGATTGCATCAAGGCATCAATGATATGTTTGGTAAAAGCTTTATTTTGACTATAAGCATGAGGAGAATTAACAATGGATTGAAACAAGGAAATACAACCTTCTAAAGAACAATTATCATAATCAAATTCCTTGAAATCCAAGATAGTGGGTTCAATGCTATTTAAAGTCATGACCTCTCCAATCCCACTTTTACCAAATTTAGCATCAAGATCTAAAAACTACGAATTATTGGGACACCTTCTAACTAAAGTCGACTCATATCCAGTCCCATTATTATTAAGATTCATATTGCAAAAAAAGATCTAATAGGAGACACATCAATAACTTTAAGATCTTCATCATTATTTTCATTGAAACTAGAAGAACACGCCTTTACAAAGCAATCTTTCTTAGCACGTAATCTAGCGGTTCTTTCCTTGCACTCATCAATGGAAATTCTCATTGCTTTGAAATACTCATTGATATCATGCTTAGGAGGAGTAGATCTATGTTTAAGAGAATCAACATCAAGCGAAAGTCTATCAACGTTCCTAGGCAAATCATCAACTTTGAGCAATTTTTCTTCAAGCAAAGCATTAAAATTCTTTTGAGACATCATAAATTCTTTCACACCATTCTCAAAATAAGAGGGCATCTTATTAAAATTACCATAAGAATTATTGTAGGAATTTCCATAATTATTAGAGGAATTACTAGGGAACGGTCTAGGATTAAAGTTTCCTCTATAATCATTGTTTCCAAAACTATTCCTACCAACAAAATTCACATCCATAGATTCATTATTATTCTCAATCAAAGTAGACAAAGGCATATCATTGGGATCAAGAGGAGTATTTTTAGTAGCAAACAACTTCATAAGTTCATCCATCTTTCCACTCAAAACATTAATTTCTTTTATAGCATGCACTTTTTTACTAGAAGATCTTTCAGTGTGCCATTGAGAATAATTAGCCATAATATTATCAAGAAGTTTTGTTGCATCTCCTAAAGTGATTTACATAAACGTGCCTCCTGCGGCCGAATCTAAAAGATTTCTAGAAGCAAAGTTCAAACCGGCTTAAATTTTTTGTATGATCATCCACAAATTCAAACCATGAGTAGGGCAATTGCGAATCATCAATTTCATTCTTTCCCCAGATTGGGCAACATGCTCATGATCAAGTTGTTTAAAATTCATAATATCGTTCCTAAGATTGATAATCTTAGCGGGAGGAAAATACTTAGAGATAAAAGCATCTTTGCACTTGTTCCAAGAATCAATACTATTTTTAGGCAAAGACGAAAACCAAACTTTAGCACGATCTCTACATGAAAACGGAAATAACTTCAGTTTAACAATATCATTATCTGTGTCTTTCTTCTTTTGCATATCACACAAATCAACAAAGTTGTTTAAATGGGTAGCGACATCTTCACTAGGAAGGCCGGCGAATTGATCTTTCATAACAAGATTCAGCAAAGCATTTTTGATTTCACAAGACTCAACATCATTAAGAGGAGCAATCGGAGTACTAAGGAAATCATTATTATTTGTATTGGAGAAATCACACAATTTGGTATTATCTTGCGCCATGGCAACAAGTAATCCAACACACAAGCAAATAGAAAAAGGAAAGCAAAAAATAGAGGAGAAGATTGGGAAAGAGAGGGCGAATAAAACGGCAAGGGTGAAGTGGGGGAGTGGAAAACGAGAGGAAAATGGAAAATAATGTAAATGCGAGGGAGATGAGTTTGTGATGGGTACTTGGTATGTCTTGACTTGAGCGAAGACCTCCCCGGCAATGGCGCCAGAAATCCTTCTTGCTACGTCTTGAGCTTGCGTTGGTTTTCCTTGAAGAGGAAAGGGTGATGCAGCAATAGTAGCGTAAGTATTTCCCTCAGTTTTTGAGAACCAAGGTATCAATCCAGTAGGAGGCTCCTCAAAAGTCCCACACACCTACACAAACAAACAAAGAACTCGCAACCAACGCAATAAAGGGGTTGTCAATCCCTTCAAGGCCACTTGCGAAAGTGAGATCTGATAGAGATAGTATGAAAGGATAAATATATTTTGGTATTTTATAATATATATTGGAAAATTAAAGATGCAAATAAAAGTAGATTGAAAACTTATATGATAAAATATAGACCCGGGGGCCATATGTTTCACTAGTGTTTTCTCTCAAGATAGCATAAGTATTACGGTGGGTGAACAAATTACTGTCGAGCAATTGATAGAAAAGCGAATAATCATGAGATTATCTAGGCATGATCATGTATATAGGCATCACATCCGTGACAAGTAGACCGACTCCTGCCTGCATCTACTACTATTACTCCACACATCGACCGCTATCCAGCATGCATCTAGAGTATTAAGTTCATAAGAACAGAGTAACGCATTAAGAAAGATGACATGATGTAGAGGGATAAACTCATGCAATATGATATAAACCCCATCTTTTTATCCTCGATGGCAACAATACAATACGTGCCTTGTTGCCCCTGCTACCACTGGGAAAGGACACCGCAAGATTGAACCCAAAGCTAAGCACTTCTCCCATTGCAAGAAAGATCAATCTATTAGGCCAAACCAAACTGATAATTCGAAGAGACTTGCAAAGATAACTTAATCATACATAAAAGAATTCAGAGGAGATTCAAATATTTCTCACAGATAAACTTGGTCATAAACCCACAATCCATACGATCTCGAAAAACACACCACAAAAAGAGTTACATCAATTAGATATCCACAAGAGAGGGGGAGAACGTGGTATTGAGATCCAAAAAGAGAGAAGAAGCCATCTAGCTAATAACTATGGGCCCGAAGGTCTGTGGTAAAACTACTCACAACTCATCGTAGGGGCTATCGTGTTGATGTACAAGCCCTCCGTGGTCGACTCCCCCTCCGGAGGAGCACCGGCAAAGGCTCCAAGATGGGATCTTGCGGACACAGAAGGTTACGACGGTGGAAATTGTTTTTAGTTGGCTCCCTGGATGTTTTCGGGGTACATGAGTATATATAGGAGGAAGAAGTATGTCGGTGGTCGCCCGAGGGGCCCACGAGATAGGGGGTGTGCCCTATAGGAGTGGGCGCACCCTCCACCCTCGTGGCCGCCTCGATCGCTTCTTGACTTGCACTTCAAGTCCTCTGGATCACGTTCATTCCAAAAATCACGCTCCAGAATGTTTCATTCCGTTTGGACTCCGTTTGATATTCCTTTTCTTCGAAATACTGAAATAGGCAAAAAAAACAGCAATACGGGCTGGGCCTCCGGTTAGTAGGTTAGTCCCAAAAATGATATAAATGTGTAAAATAAAACCCATAAACATCCAAAAGGGGTAATATAATAGCATGGAACAATCAAATATTATAGATACGTTGGAGACGTATCACTCCCTCCTATCCCCTTCCCCTGCCTGCTAGCCCCGCGATCCACCGCACAGATGGCAGGTACTGCAGCGACCTCCTCCCAAGCTGATCCGGCCTCCTCCGATGGTTTTTTTGTTTGGTTTTTCTTCGTCCCACCTCCCACCACCCCCTCCCATAGGTTTTTCTCTTTTCTCGTCTGGCCGGCAATACCCAACGTATTTATGGTAATCAATCACAATTAATCCACGTATAGTAATAAATCAATCCAGGTATGGTAAGGCCATAACTCAGGAAATTTTGAATATGGTAATTATATGGTAATAATTTTAAATTACACCAAAGGCTATCAATCCAGGTATGGTAAGGTCATAACTCAGGAAATATCAAATATGGTAATAAATTTAAATTATCACCAGGTATGGTAAGGCTAATAATCCAGGTATGGCACGCCCTCACCTGATCACTTATCAAAATCTCTAGCCCCATGCACGCACCAAAGAAACCCACCCGACAACAAACGCAGCTCCTCTCGATCCCCTAGAGTAAACGCCGCCACCGTCGTGTGATCTTCCTGACAGAAATGCCGTCGCCACCTCCTTCTCACGTACAGAGTCCCCCACGTCGATGGTGACGGCGCCCGCGTCCTACACTAACCCTCCCCCTCATATAGGTTGGTTGTTCATGGACTGGGATGTGCCACTGCGGTTTGGGGAGGCGCAATCTTGATCTGGTTGGGATCTCAGTGTGGACTCGTTCTCTGCGATGAAGGATGGCGCTGCCTCCCGAGCAAATGGGATCGGAGGAAGGGGCTCTACGTCGTGAATGTCGGCGAGGCAACGGCCGAAGGCGAGCCCGGAGGTGAGCACGGGTGTTCGTCCGATGAAATAGGCGGCCGCGGAGGGCGGATCTAAGGCCACCCCAATTGCAAGTGGCCCTTCCTCCCATCGCTCATTGCCGCCATTCTCTCTCTCCTCTAAATCTTCATCACCACTGCCTCTGATTCTGGCCGACACCATCCGGCTCTTGCATCGGCCACCACCAGCATGGCTGCGGACGAGGCGCAACCATAGATGCCGCCGCCGCTATGCTCATCCACCTCCTCCACCATCATTCCCAGCCGTCGCCGGGGGCACCTACCATCTGTGCTCTAGCCCACCCGCTCCCTCCTATCCCCTCCCCCTGCCTCCTAGCCCCGCGATCAACCACACAGATGGCAGGTACAGCAGCGACCTCCTCCCCAGCGGATTCAGCCTCCTCCGATGGTTTTTTCGTCTGGTTTTTCTTTGTCCCACCTCCCACCACCCCCTCCCACAGGTTTTTCTCTTTTCCCGCCTAGCCTGAAATACCCAACATATTCATGGTAATCAATCACAACTAATCCACGTATAGTAATAAATCAATCCAGGTATGGTAAGGCCATAACTCAGGAAATTTTGAATATGGTAATTGTATGGTAATAAATTTAAATTACCCCAAAGGCTATCAATCTAGGTATGGTAAGGCCATAACTCGGAAATATCGAATATGGTAATAAATTTAAATACCACCAGGTATGGTAAGGCTATCAATGCAGGTATGGCATGCCCTCACCTGATCACCTATCACAATCTCCAGCCCCACGCACGCACCAAAGAAACCCACCCGACACCAAACACAGCTCCTCTCGATCCCCTTGAGTAAATGCCGCCACCGTCGTCCAATCTTCTTGAAACAAACGCCGTCACCACCTCCTTCCTACTTGCAGCGTCCCCCACGTCCATGGTGACGGCGCCTGCATCCTACACTGACCCTCCCCCTCATATAGGTTGTTCGTTGATGGAGTGGGATGTTCCACTGCGGTTTTGGGAGGCGCAATCACGATTTGGTTGGGATCTCAGTGTGGACTCGTTCTCTGTGATGCAGGATGGTGCTGCCTCCCTGGAAAATGGGATCGGAGGAAGGGGCTCTACATCGTGAGTGTCGGCAAGGCAACGGCCGAAGGCGATCCCGGCGGTGAGCACCGGTGTTCGTCCCATGAAATAGGCGGCCACGGAAGGCAGATCTGAGGCCACCCAATCGCCGGTGGCCCTTTCTCCCGTCGCTCATTGCCTCCATTCTCTCTCTCATCTAAATCTTCGTCGCCCCTGCCTCTGATTTTGGCTGAGGCCATCCGGCTCTAGCATCGGCCACCACCAGCGCGGCTGTGGACGAGGCACAACCACAGATGTCGCTGCTGCCATCCTCATCCACCTCCTCAACCATCATTCCCAGCCGTCACCGGGGGCACCCGCCATCTGCGCTCTAGCCCACTCGCTCCCTCCTATCCCCCTGCCTGCTAGCCCCGCGATCAACCGCATAGATGGTAGGTACTGTAGCGACCTCCTCCCCAGCGGATCCGGCCTCCTCCGATGGAGATCCATCCTAGGCACCGCCTTATTCTCCTACGTGCACGTCTATATCAACGTCTCATTCCAGCTCACCTGAGCATTTAGCTTCCCACCTCTTTTTCAGATCAACGTCACTTTGCAAGGTATGTTCTTGATTGTTCCCAACTGGATCAATGGATTGTGCAAGGTACTTTGGGTGTCGTCATTGACGGCAATCATCACGCCATGCTACCATTGGTTGGCTCCTGCATTGATGATTAGGGTCTTCCGAACTGCACGAGCTCCATTGAGAAGGATGTTTTTAATTTTGGTTTTGCGTACATGCTTTCTTTGCCTGTGTCTACTTAGCTAACGTCTTCTTATAGATAGTAGCTGCTGAAGGGGTGATCAAAGTTGTTTACTATAAGGAAATAACCATGATAACAAAAGTATATATTTCCTAAACTTTGACCTGAAGTACTTTTTCATTAGAAACTTGCAGCAGCCAGGCATTGAAATTAGCAACAGCTTTGTACATACTAAACTAATTTGCAGTAGCACGTACTAAGCTATCCCACTATGGACTACACATATTTAGGAACGGAGGGATTAAAACTCTAGCAAACAGCAAACATGATCTCCTCTTCCAGTAAGCCAGTGGTAACCATCTTTGTCCCTTATTTACTGGACTGCTTAGTGCTTACAGAAGTAAGCTTGTTACTTTTTTGTGATCTCTTGCAAATATGTACAATATGTTATGGAAAGATTCCAGGAACTTCTGAACTGGTCGTCCAGCAGTAGGTTCGTACTTCATACCAGCATGATGGTGTGTTATGTTTGCTTCACTTACTACTTGTTCGATTAGAATCGTATTGGTGTCGTTGTGTCTAGGATACGAGCGATTTTTGTGCATTTGGGCAGTTAGGCATGAAATGCGGGCAGTTTAGGCACTATGGCCTGAAGATTGCTTCAGGTTCACCAGAAATGAGTATAAACTTGTTTAATTCTGTAGGTGCAGGTGCTGCCGGTTAATGGCGGCTTAACCATGAGTGTAACTGAAAGTGAACCAGGGCGATCTGCAGAAAAAGAATCTTAGCACATAGGCTGAATTTGTATACTACTTCATATTTATTAGGTAGTACTCCCTTCAGATGTATATCACTTCCGAATACAAGTTCAGGTTATTAGGTAGTACTATTGAATTTCAGGATTGATACTTGAAGATTTTCAAAGGCTACTAAATTTTGTACCAACTCTACTGTTATGTATAAGAAGAACATGCTCTGAAATATTGATAATTCATATGAAAGTGATCATTTGATTATTAAATGATGCCGCTAATAAGATAAGTTCTTGTCATTTATTTCTTGACAAATTTCCATTGTTCATGTTCTGACTTCATTTGTTGACCTATTTTAATTTTTGTATGAGAGAAATGAAACACTTTATGACTGGTATGTGATACGTCTCCAACGTATCTATAATTTTTTATTGTTCCATGCTATTATATTACCCTTTTTGGATGTTTATGGGCTTTATTATACACTTTTATATTATTTTTGGGACAAACCTATTAACCGGAGGCCCAGCCCAAATTGTTGTTTTCTTGCCTATTTCAGTGTTTCGAAGAAAAGGAATATCAAACGGAGTCCAAACAGAATGAAACCTTCAGGAGAGTTATTTTTGGAATGGAAGCAATCCAGGAGACTTGGAGTAGACGACAGGGAAGCTTCGAGGTGGCCATGAGGGTACAGGGCGCGCTCTACCCCCCTGGGCGCGCCTCCAACCCTCGTGGGCCCCTCATGGCTCCCCTAACCAGCTTCTTTCGCCTATATATATCCATATACCCTAAAAACATCGAGGATCACAATAGATCGGGAGTTCCGCCACCGCAAGCCTCTGTAGCCACCAAAAACCAATTGGGACCCTGTTCCGGCACCCTGCTGGAGGGGGATCCCTCACCGGTGGCTATCTTCATCATCCCGGCGCTCTCCATGACGAGGAGGGAGTAGTTCACCCTTAGGGCTGAGGGTATGTACCAGTAGCTATGTGTTTGATCTCTCTCTCGTGTTCTTGAGGTGATACAATCTTGATGTATCACGAGCTTTGCTATTATAGTTGGATCTTATGATGTTTCTCCCCCTCTACTCTCTTGTAATCGATTGAGTTTTCCCTTTGAAGTTATATTATCGGATTGAGTCTTTAAGGATTTGAGAACACTTCATGTATGTCTTGCATGTGCTTATCTGTGGTGACAATGGGATATCACGTGATTTACTTGATGTATGTTTTGGTGATCAACTTGCGGGTTTAGTGACCTTGTGAACTTTTGCATAGGGGTTGGCACACCTTTTCGTCTTGACTCTCCGGTAGAAACTTTGGGGCACTCTTTGTAGTACTTTGTGTTGCTTGAATAGATGAATCTGAGATTGTGTGATGCATATCAGATAATCATGGCCACGGATACTTGAGGTGACATTGGAGTATCTAGGCGACATTAGGGTTTTGGTTGATTTGTGTCTTAAGGTGTTATTCTAGTACGAACTCTATGATAGATCGAACGGAAAGAATAGCTTCGTGTTATTTTACTACGGGCTCTTGAATAGATCGATCAGAAAGGATAACTTTGAGGTGGTTTCGTACCCTACAATAATCTGTTCGTTTGTTCTCTGCTATTAGTGACTTTGGAGTGACTCTTTGTTGCATGTTGAGGGATAGTTATATGATCCAGTTATGTTATTATTGTTGACAGAACTTGCACTACTGAAAGTATGAACCTTATGCCTTGTTTCCTAGCATTGCAATACCATTTACGCTCACTTTTACCACTTGTTACCTTGCTGTTTTTATATTTTTCAGATTACAAAAATCTATATCTACCATCCATATTGCACTTGTATCACCATCTCTTCGCCAAACTAGTGCACCTATACAATTTACCATTGTATTGGGTGTGTTGGGGACACAAGAGACTCTATGTTATTTGGTTGCAGGGTTGCTTGAGAGAGACCATCTTCATCCTACGCCTCCCACGGATTGATAAACCTTAGGTCATCCACTTGAGAGAAATTTGCTACTGTCCTACAAACCTCTGCACTTGGAGGCCCAACAACGTCTACAAGAAGAAGGTTGCGTAGTAGGCATCAAGCTCTTTTCTGGCGCCATTGCCGGGGAGGTTAGTGCTTGAAGGTATATCTTTAGATCCTGCAATCGAATCTTTTAGTTTCTTTTTTTATCACTACTTTATTCTATAAAATAAAACTACAAAAAAATGGAATTAAGGGTGCCTCATATGCTTCATCTTTTTAATGTCTTTTGTGAAAATGATGGGAAGGAAATGTGCTCAAGTGCTATAAGAAGAATTCATTAGAATGTTTGGCACTAAATCTTTGAATGATGAGCATGATTGGAATGTTGTTAGTATGAATTCTTTAAATACCCATGATGCTAATGATATGCAAAGCCACAAGCTTGGGGATGCTATGTTTGATGAAGATGATATTTTTTGTCCCCCAAGTTTTGATAAGAAAATTTATTATGATGAAAGAATGGCTCCTATTTATGATGATTATATTGATGAAATTGGATTTGGACAGGTCATGACTTTATTTCAACTGGATTATGCTTCACATGATAGTTATTTTGTTGAGTTTGCTCCCATTACTATTCATGAGAATAAATTTTCTTATGTAGAGAGTAGTAAAATTTCTATGCTTGTAGATCATGAAAATAATGCTTTATGTGATAGTTATACCGTTTAATTCATTCATGATGCTACTGAAAATTATTATGAGGGAGGAATATATGCTCGTAGGAATTGCAATAATATCAAGTTTCCTCTCTATGTGCTTAAAGTTTTGAAGTTATGCTTGTTCTGCCTTCCTATGCTAGTTGATTATTGTTCACATAAGTTGTTTGCTCACAAAATCCCTATGCATAGGAAGTGGGTTAGACTTAAATATGCTAGTCATATTCTTCTTTATGCTCTCTTTATGTTTCAATTCTTATCGTTTATGTGAGCATCATTGTCATCATCATGCCTAGCTAGGGGCGTTAAACGTTAGCGCTTGTTGGGAGGCAACCCAATTTTATTTTTGTTCTTTGCTTTTTGTTCCTGTTTAGTAATAAATAATTCATCTAGACTCTGGTTATATGTGGTTTTATGTTTTAATTAGTGTTTGTGCCAAGTAGAACCTTTGGGAAGACTTGGGTGAAGTCTATGCGATCTTGCTGTAAAAAACAGAAACTATTGCGCTCACGAGATTAGCTGCCATTCTTTACTGGAGAGTGATTTTAGGTTGATTCTTTTTGCATATGATTAATATACAAATTACTCAGGTCCACCAATTTATTTAAGAATTTTTGGAGCTACATAAGTATGATTTTGATACAGATTACTACAGACTGTTCTGTTTCTGACAGCTTCTGTTTTCTATGTGTTGTTTGATTATTTTGATGAATCTATGAGTAGTATCGGAGGGTATGAACCATAGAGAAGTTGGAATACAGTATATATTACACCAATATTAATTTAGAATGAGTTCACAACAGTACCTAAGTTGTTGTTTTATTTTCTTATACTAACGGAGCTTACGAGTTTTCTGTTGAGTTTTGTGTTGTGAAGTTTTCATATTTTGGGTAAAGATTCGATGGACTGTGGAATAAGAAGTGGCAAGAGCCTAATCTTGGGGATTCCCAAGGCACCCCAAGGTAATATTCAAGGACAACCAAGAGCCTAAGCTTGGTAATGCCCCGGATGGCATCCCCTCTTTCGTCTTTGTTCATCGGTTACTTTACTTGGAGCTATATTTTTATTCACCACATCATATGTGTTTTGCTTGGAGCGTCATTTTATTTTATTAGTATTTGCTTTTTGTTATTAAGAATAATGTTTTGCTTCTATATTTTCAATAAAAATGTCAAGGATAGCCTTCACCATGCTTATTTTGCAAGTATACATGCTGCTGTTTCAAAACAGAAAGTTTACTGCTGTTGCAAAAATTCCCTAGAAAAGTCATAATATTGAAACTTTTAGCATATTGGATCTGATAAATCTTATACACTGTAGTATTTTTCTCATAATTTTTGGAGTTAGGTAAGTATGATGAATCTTGCATTCTTTACAGACTATACTGTTTTGGCAGATTGCTGTTATGTTTGAATTGTTTGCAAATGTTTGCTTGTTTACTGATTCTATTTTAGGATAGGAGTATTAAATATGCAGAGGCATTTATTATGCAATGTTGAATAATAATTTTAGTGATTTGTTACATTAGAAAATGATAAGGTTTTTGCATTGGTTTATACTAACTTATCTCACGAGTTCTTGTTGAGTTTGGTGTGGATGAAGCTTTCGAGATTTAGGAAACCGTGATATGAGAGGAATTAAGGAGACACAAAATATCAAGCTTGGGGATGCCCAATGCACCCCAAGATAATATTTCAATAAGTCTCAAGCATCTAAGCTTGGGGATGCCCTGGCAGGCATCCCACATTTCTTCTTGAACAATTATCGGTTAGTATCGGTTGAACCTAAGTTTTTGCTTCTTCACATGATGTGTGCTACCCTTGAAATGTCATTTTGTTTTTTTGCTTGATGTTTGAATAAAATACCAAGATCTGAAATTATTAAATGTTAGAGAGTCTTCACATAATTGCATAATTATTCAACTACTCATTGATATTCACTTATATCTTTTGGAGTAGTTTGTCTTTTGCTCTAGTGCTTCACTTATATCTTTTTAGAGCATGGTGGTGGTTTTATTTTGTAGAAATTATTGATCTCTCATGCTTCACTTATATTATTTTGAGAGTCTTTTAGAACAGCATGGTATTTGCTTTGGTTATAAAGTTGGTCCTAGATTGATGGGCATCCAAGTTGGGTATAATAAAAACTATCATAGAAAGTGCATTGGATACTATGATCAATTTGATGCTTGATACTTGTTTTGGGATATAAAGGTGGTAATGTTAGAGTCATTCTAGTTGGGTAATTATGAAATTGAGAAATACTTGTGTTAAAGTTGGCAAGTCCCGTAGCATGCACGTATGGTAAAAGTTGTGTAACAAATTTGTTGCATGGGGTGCTCTTTTGATTGCCTTCCTTATGTGTGGAGGTCGGGATCGCGTGATGGTTAACTCCTACCAACCCTTCCCCTAGGAGCATGCGTAGTAGTAATTTGCTTCAAGGGCTAATAAATTTTTTGCAATAAGTATATGAGTTCTTTATGACTAATGTGAGTCCATGGTTATACACACTCTTACCTTTACATGATTTGCTAGCCTCTACGGTACCGTGCATTGCCCTTTCTCACCTTGAGAGTTGGTGCAAACTTCGCTGGTGCATCCAAACCCCGTGATATGATACGCTATATCACACATAAACCTCCTTATATCTTCCTCAAAACAGCCACCATACCTACCTATTATGGCATTTCCATAGCCATTCCGAGATATATTGCCATTCAACTTTCCACCATTCCGTTTATTATGACACGCTCCATCATTGTCATATTGCTTTTGCATGATCATGTAGTTGACATCGTATCCATGGCAAAGCCACCATGCATAATTTTTCATACATGTCACTCTTGACTCATTGCATATCCTGGTACACCGCTGGAGGCATTCAGATAGAGTCATATCTTGTTCTAGTATTGAGTTATAATACATGAGTTGTAAATAAATAGAAGTGTGATAATCATCATTATTAGAGCATTATCCCTTAAAAACGCCAAAAAAAGAAAGACCAAATAAAAGAAAAATAAAGGCCAAATTAAAAAAAGGCCCAAAAAAGGACAATGCTACTATCCTTTTCCACACTTGTGCTTCAAAGTAGCACCATGATCTTTATGATAGAGAGTCTCTTATTTTGTCACTTTCATATAATAAGTGGGAATTTTTCATTATAGAACTTGGCTTGTATATTCCAATGATGGGCTTTCTCAAAATGCCCTAGGTCTTCGTGAGCAAGTAAGTTGGATGCACACCCACTTAGTTTCTTTTATGGAGCTTTCATACATTTATAGCTCTAGTGCATCCGTTGCATGGCAATCCCTACTCCTCATGTTGACATCAATTGATGGGCATATCCATAGCCCGTTGAAAAGCCTCGTCAATGTGAGACTTTCTCCTTTTTTGTCTTCTCCACACAAACTGCATCATCATATTCTATTCCATCCATAGTGCTATATCCATGGCTTACACTCATGTATTGCGTGAGAGTTAAAAAAGATGAAGCACGTTAAAAAGTATGAACCAATTGCTTGGCTGAAACCGGGGTTGTGCATGATGGGAGTATTTTGTGTGACGAAAATGAAACATAGCCTAACTATTTGATTTTCTAGGGATAAGCTTTCTTTGGCTATGTTATTTTGATAAGGCATGATTACTTGTTAGTATGCTTGAAGTATAACTATTTTTATGTTAAGATGAACTTTTATCTTGAATCATTTGGATCTGAACATTCATGTCACAATAAAGAAAATTACATTGAGAAATATGCTAGGTAGCATTCCACATCAAAAATTCTGTTTTTATCATTTACCTACTCGAGGACGAGCAGGAACTAAGCTTGGGGATGCTTGATACGTATCTAACGTATCTATATTTTTTGATTGTTCTATGCTATTATATTACCCTTTTGGATGTTTATGGGCTTTATTATACACTTTTATATTATTTTTGGGACTAACCTATTAACGAGAGGCCCAACCCAAATTGTTGTTTTCTTGCCTATTTCAGTGTTTCGAAGAAAAGGAATATCAAACGGAGTCCAAATGGAATGAAACCTTCGGGAGAGTTATTTTTGGAACGGAAGCAATCCAGGAGACTTGGAGTAGACGTCAGGGAAGCTTCAATGTGGCCACGAGGGTCCAGGGCGCGCCCTACCCCCTGGGCGTGCCCCCACCCTCATGGGCCCCTCGTGGCTCCCGTGACCGACTTCTTTCGCCTATATATATCCATATACCCTAAAAAGATCGAGGAGCACAATAGATCAAGAGTTCCGCCACCGGAAGCCTCTGTAGCCACCAAAAACCAATCGGAACCCTGTTCCGGCACCCTGCCGGAGGGGGGATCCCTCATCGGTGGCCATCTTCATCATCCCGACGCTCTCCATGACGAGGAGGGAGTAGTTCACCCTCGGGGCTGAGGGTATGTACCAGCAGCTATGTGTTTGATCTCTCTCTCTCTCTCTCGTGTTCTTGAGGTGATACGATCTTGATGTATCGCGAGTTTTGCTATTATAGTTGGATCTTATGATGTTTCTCCCCCTCTACTCTCTTGTAATGGATTGATTTTTCCCTTTGAAGTTATCTTATCTGATTGAGTCTTTAAGGATTTGAGAACACTTGATGTATGTCTTGCATGTGCTTATTTGTGGTGACAATGGGATATCACTTGATTTACTTGATGTATGTTTTGGTGATCAACTTGCGGGTTCAGTGACCTTGTGAACTTATGCATAGGGGTTGGCACACGTTTTCGTCTTGACTCTCTGGTAGAAACTTTGGGCACTCTTTGAAGTACTTTGTGTTGGTTGAATAGATGAATCTGAGATTGTGTGATGTATATCGTATAATCATGCCAATGGATACTTGAGGTGACATTGGAGTATCTAGGTGACATTAGGATTTTGGTTGATTTGTGTCTTAAGGTGTTATTCTAGTATGAACTCTATGATAGATCGAACAGAAAGAATAGCTTCGTGTTATTTTACTACGGATTCTTGAATAGATTGATCAGAAAGGATAACTTTGAGGTGGTTTCGTACCCTACAATAATCTCTTCGTTTGTTCTCTGCTATTAGTGACTTTGGCGTGACTCTTTGTTGCATGTTGAGGGATAGTTATATGATCTAGTTATGTTGTTATTGTTGAGAGAACTTGCACTAGTGAAAGTATGAACCTTAGGCCTTGTTTCCTAGCATTGCAATACCATTTACGCTCACTTTTACCACTTGTTACCTTGCTTTTTTTTATATTTTTCAGATTACAAAAACCTATATCTACCATACATATTGCACTTGTATCACCATCTCTTCGCCAAACTAGTGCACCTATACAATTTACCATTGTATTGGGTGTGTTGGGGACACAAGAGACTCTTTGTTATTTGGTTGCAGGGTTGCTTGAGAGAGACCATCTTCATCCTACGCCTCCCACGGATTGATAAACCTTAGGTCATCCACTTGAGGGAAATTTGCTATTGTCCTACAAACCTCTTCACTTGGAGGCCCAACAACGTCTACAAGCAAAAGGTTGCATAGTAGACATAAGTATGTCGAAACTTTGATCAGTTCATTGTGGAATAATGACAGTGATTTGGATTCTTAACTAAATTATGATAGTCTTCCAGTTTGGGGGCTCTAATTTGGTTTTATGTGTTTTTTTTGTTACCAGGTAGAATATACTTAATGCTGGTATCCTAGAGTCTTACTTACTGGATATAAATAGAAACGAGGCTTATTTATTGAGAATTTTAGCTGTAGTGTGTGTTAGTGCCCTCGTACTTTTCAAGTGAAACCTTTAAGAAAATCATAATGAAGGCTATGCTGATGGGGTGGCGCGGAAAGAATATAAAGTTGAGCGTACAAAAGTATTAGGATCTCCATGCCGGCAAATGTAGTGTGTTGCACCGATTGCAATTACTTCTTTGCTGTTATTTGTTGTTACTGCCATAGTTTATTTTTTGTGCTTATCATAGCTCATGAATACACGTGAGTGAAATTGTGTATAGTATATACACATTCTTTCGGAGTTTTAAGAAGGATTAGCATAGAAATATTTCTTAGGGCTGTGGCATAGTTGTGTGGTACTTCTGCATTTGCAGCATTTACAGATCATGTAATTAAAGCTTAATGCAAGCATTGGAACTGGTTATAGATTTCCTTTGATTTAAATTTCTGAATGTTAACAATAATGACAACTTGTGACATGCCTAAGTTTAATTTCCATTGAGATAGAGTGGGCTCTGGATTATGAGATGGAATGCAATTAAAAGCCATCTGATCTGGCCATGGTTGGTTGTCACAGAATCCTTGATATATGTTGTACTTTGACTTGGAGTGTGCAGCTATGATATTGTAAGTGATGAGTTTTTTCCCAAATCTGCTACGGGAGGTCAGTCAGAGGTAGAAATTTTTAATGGCAAATGAAATAGGTGGTAATTATTACACTCTTTATTTGCAAAAAATGAGACTGAAACAATGCTAATTAAGTATGTTCTGTACTTGTAGGAAGGCTATGAAGGAAGTGTTCTTCCCTTATTTTTATGAAGGTAAGGTCTTGTCATTAGATTCCTGCTACTCTAGATTCCTTGACTACTCTCTTTTATCAGTTCATGGCCTTAGGGTCCATCATTTTCTTTAAACATTTGATGTTTATTTACTTTTCTTGGTCGGCTTCTTTCCGACAGTCATCTGATTTGAAAATTAGAGCATGTGTCCGTTTAGTATCTTTCAGTTTCAGCAAACATATAGAATTATATTGACATATGTTGGCATTGAAAAGACAATATAGATTGTCACTACTAAGTTGAATGTTCAGGCTCCATCCTATTTAAATTCATGTTCGGATTGAAGTCAACACATTAAGAACTGTATGCTTGATGAATGATGTTCATGTTGGAAATATGCCCTAGAGGCAATAATAAAAGGTTATTATTATATTTCCTTGTTCATGATAATTGTCTTTTATTCATGCTATAATTGTATTATCCGGAAATCGTAATACACGTGTGAATACTTAGACCAAATACGTCCCTAGTAAGCCTCTAGTTGACTAGCTCGTTGGTCAACAGATAGTCATGGTTTCCTGACTATGTACATTAGATGTCGTTGACAACGGGATCACATCATTAGGAGAATGATGTGATGGACAAGACCCAATCCTAAGCATAGCACAAGATCGTGTAGTTCGTTTTGCTAGAGCTTTTCCAGTGTCGAGTATCTTTTCCTTAGACCATGAGATCGTGTAACTCCCGGATACCATAGGAGTGCTTTGGGTGTACCAAACGTCACAACATAACTGGGTGGCTATAAAGGTGCACTACAAGTATCTCCGAAAGTGTCTGTTGGGTTGACACGGATCGAGACTGGGATTTGTCACTCCGTATGACGGAGAGGTATCTCTGGGCCCACTCGGTAATGCATAATCATAATGAGCTCAAAGTGACCAAGTTTTTGATCACGGGATCATGCATTACGGTACGAGTAAAGTGACTTGCCGGTAACGAGACTGAACGAGGTATTGGGATACCGACGATCGAGTCTCGGGCATGTAACATACCGATTGACAAAGGGATTTGTATACGGGGTTGATTGAATCCTCGACATCATGGTTCATCCGATGAGATCATCGAGGAGCATGTGGGAGCCAACATGGGTATCCAGATCCTGCTGTTGGTTATTGACCAGAGAGCCATCTCGGTCATGTCTGCATGTCTCCCGAACCCGTAGGGTCTACACACTTAAGGTTCGGTGACGCTAGGGTTATAAGGAAGACTTGTATGTGATTACCGAATGTTGTTCGGAGTCCCGGATGAGATCCTGGACGTCACGAGGAGTTCCGGAAGGGTCCGGAGGTGAAGATTTATATATGGGAAGTTATCATGCGGATACCGGAAAGTTTCGGGGGCATATCGGTATTGTACCGGGGCCACCGGAGGGGTTCCGGGGGTCCACCGGGAGGGGCCACCCCTCTCGGAGGGCCTCATGGGCCGCAAGGGGCAGGGAAACAGCCCCTGGAGGGCTGGGCACGCCCCCGCCCTTGGGCCCATGCGCCTAGGGTTGGGGGGGGACCCTAGTGGGGGCACCCCCTTTGCTTGGGGGGCAAGCCCCCCTCCCTGGCCGCCGCCCCCCCTCTAGATCTCATATAGAGGGGGCCGGGCCCCTTCCCCCTTCCCCTATAAATAGAGGGGCGAGAGGAGGGCTGAACACCTGATCCAAGGCGCAGCCCCTCCCCACCCCAACACCTCTCCTCCTCCGTTGAGTGCTTGGCGAAGCCCTGTCGGAGTACTGCCTCTCCACCATCATCACGCCGTCGTGCTGCTGCTGGAGCCTTCTTCCTCAACCTCTCCTTCCCCTTTGCTGGATGAAGAAGGAGGAGACGTCGTCGGTTCCGTACGTGTGTTGAACGCGGAGGTGCTGTCCGTTCAACACTTGGTCATCGGTGATCTGAATCACGGCGAGTACGACTCCATCATCACCGTTCCCTTGAACGCTTCCGCACGCGATCTACAAGTGGTATGTAGATGCAATCTCTCTCCCATGACTCGTTGCTTAGATGAACTCATAGATGGATCTTGGTGAAACCGTAGGAAATTTTTTAATTTTCTGCAACGTTCCCCAACAGTGGCATCATGAGCTAGGTCTATGCGTAGTTCTCTATTGCACGAGTAGAACACAATTTTGTTGTGGGCGTAGATCTTGTCAACTTGCTTGCCACTACTAGTCTTTTCTTGCTTCAGCGGTATTGTGGGATGAAGCGGCCTGGACCGACCTTACACGTACGCTTACGTGAGACAGGCTCCACCGACTGACATGCACTAGTTGCATAAGGTGGCTAGCGGGTGTCTGTCTCTCCTACTTTAGTTGGAGTGGATTAGATGAAAAGGGTCCTTATGAAGGGTAAATAGAAGTTGACAAAATCACGTTGTGGTTATTCGTAGGTAAGAAAACATTCTTGCTAGAACCCAATTGCAGCCACGTAAAAGATGCAACAACAATTAGAGGACGTCTAACTTGTTTTTGCAGCAATTGTCATGTGATGTGATATGGCCAGAAGTTGTGATGAATGATGAATGATATATTGTGATGTATGAGATCATGTTCATGTAACAGGAATCACGACTTGCATGTCGATGAGTATGACAACCGGCAGGAGCCATAGGAGTTGTCTTTATTTTGTATGACCTGCGTGTCATTGAAGAACGCCATGTAAATTACTTTACTTTATTACTAAACGCGTTAGCCATAGAAGTAGAAGTAGTCGCTGGCGTGACAACTTCATGAAGACACGATGATGGAGATCATGATGATGGAGATCATGGTGTCATGCCGGTGACGAAGATGATCAGGGAGCCCCGAAGATGGAGATCAAAGGAGCTATATGATATTGGCCATATCATGTCACTATTATATAATTGCATGTGATGTTTATTATGTTTTATGCATCTTGTTTACTTAGAACAACGGTAGTAAATAAGATGATCCCTTATAACAATTTCAAGAAAGTGTTCCCCCTAACTGTGTGCCGTTGCTAAAGTTCGTCGTTTCGAAGCACCACGTGATGATCGGGTGTGATAGATCCTTACGTTCACATACAACGGGTGTAAGACAGTTTTACACATGCAGAAACACTTAGGGTTAACTTGACGAGCCTAGCATGTACAGACATGGCCTCGGAACACAAGAGACCGAAAGGTCAAACATGAGTCGTATGGAAGATACGATCAACATGGAGATGTTCACCGATGATGACTATTCCGTCTCACGTGATGATTGGACATGGCCTAGTCGACTCGGATCGTGTAACACTTAGATGACTAGAGGGATGTCAATCTGAGTGGGAGTTCATTAAATAATTTGATTAGATGAACTTAATTATCATGAACTTAGTCTAAAACCTTTGCAAAATATGTCTTATAGATCAAATGGCCAACGCTCATGTCAACATGAACTTCAACGCGTTCCTAGAGAAAACCAAGCTGAAAGATGATGGCAGCAACTATTCGGACTGGGTCCGGAACCTGAGGATCATCCTCATAGCAGCCAAGAAAGATTATGTCCTAGATGCACCGCTAGGTGAAGCACCCATCCCAGAGAACCAAGATGTTATGAACACTTGGCAGTCACGTGCTGATGATTACTCCCTCATTCAGTGCGGCATGCTTTACAGCTTAGAACCGGGGCTCCAAAAGCGTTTTGAGTGACACGGAGCATATGAGATGATCAAGGAGCTGAAAATGGTTTTTCAAGCTGATGCCCGGGTCTAGAGATATGAAGTCTCCGACAAGTTCTATAGTTGTAAGATGGAGGAAAACAGTTCTGTGAGTGAGCACATACTCAAAATGTCTGGGTTGCACAACCGCCTGTCCCAGCTGGAGATCAACCTCCCAGACGAGGCGGTCATTGACAGAATCCTTCAGTCGCTCCCACCAAGCTACAAGAGCTTTGTGTTGAACTACAACATGCAGGGGATGGTGAAGACCATTCCTGAAGTAGTTTCAATGCTGAAGTCAGCAAAGGTTGAAATCAAGAAAGAACATCAAGTGTTGATGGTCAATAAGACCACTAAGTTCAAGAAGGGCAAGGGTAAGAAGAACTTCAAGAAGGACGGCAGAGATGTTGCCGCGCCCGGTAAGCCAGTTGCCGGGAAGAAGTCAAAGAATGGACCCAAGCCTGAGACTGAGTGCTTTTATTGTAAAGGGAAGGGTCACTGGAAGCGGAACTGCCCCAAATACTTAGCGGACAAGAAGGCCGGCAACACTAAAGGTATATTTGATATACATGTAATTGATGTGTACCTTACCAGTACTTGTAGTAAATCCTGGGTATTTGATACCGGTGCCGTTGCTCATATTTGTAACTCATAGCAAGAGCTGCGGAATAAGCGGAGACTGGCGAAGGACGAGGTGACGATGCGCGTCGGGAATGGTTCCAAGGTCGATGTGATCGCCGTCGGCATGCTACCTCTACATTTACCTACGGGATTAGTTTTAAACCTCAATAATTGTTATTTAGTGCCAAGTTTGAGCATGAACATTGTATCTGGATCTCGTTTGATGCAAGATGGCTACTCATTTAAATCCGAGAATAATGGTTGTTCTATTTATATGAGAGATATGTTTTATGGTCATGCCCTGATGGTCAATGGTTTATTCTTAATGAATCTCGAACATAATGTTACACATATTCATAGTGTGAATACCAAAAGATGTAAAGTTGATAACGATAGTCCCACATACTTGTGGCACTGCCGCCTTGGTCACATTGGTGTCAAGCGCATGAAGAAGCTCCATGCTGATGGACTTTTAGAGTCTCTCGATTATGAATCATTTGACACATGCGAACCATGCCTCATGGGCAAAATGACCAAGACTCCGTTCTCCGGAACAATGGAGCGAGCAACCAACTTATTGGAAATCATACATACCGATGTGTGCGGTCCAATGAGCGTTGAGGCTCGCGGAGGATATCGTTATGTTCTCACTCTCACTGATGACTTGAGTAGATATGGGTATGTCTACTTGATGAAACACAAGTCTAAGACCTTTGAAAAGTTCAAGGAATTTTAGAATGAAGTAGAGAATCAACGTGACCGAAAGATAAAATTCTTACGATCGGATCGTGGAGGAGAATATTTAAGTCACGAATTTGGTACGCACTTAAGAAAATGTGGAATCGTTTCACAACTCACGCCGCCTGGAACACCTCAGCGTAACGGTGTGTCCGAACGTCGTAATCGCACTCTATTGGATATGGTGCGATCTATGATGTCTCTTACCGATTTACCGCTATCATTTTGGGGATACGCTCTAGAGACAGCTACATTCACTTTAAATAGGGCACCGTCTAAATCCGTATAGACGACACCATATGAATTATGGTTTGGGAAGAAACCTTAGCTGTCGTTTCTAAAAGTTTGGGGATGCGATGCTTATGTCAAGAAATTACAACCTAAAAAGCTCGAACCCAAGTCGAAAAAATGCGTCTTCATAGGATACCCTAAGGAAACCATTGGATATACCTTCTACTTAAGATCCGAGGGCAAGATCTTTGTTGCCAAGAATGGATCCTTTCTGGAAAAAGAGTTTCTCTCGAAAGGAGTAAGTGGGAGGAAAGTAGAACTCGATGAAGTACTACCTCTTGAACTGGAAAATAGTGCGGCTCAGGAAAATGTTCTTGTGGTGCCTACACCGACTGGAGAGGAAATTAATGATGATGATCAATGCACTTAGGATCAAGTTGCTACTGAACTTCGTAGGTCCACAAGGACACGTTCCACACCAGAGTGGTATGGCAACCCTGTCCTGGAAATCATGTTGTTAGACAACGGTGAACCTTTGAACTATGAAGAAGCGATGGCGGGCCCAGATTTCAACAAATGGCTTGAAGCCATGCAATCCGAGATAGAATCCATGTATGAAAACAAAGTATGGACTTTGACTGACTTGCTCGATGATTGGCGAGTGGTAGAAAAGAAATGGATCTTTAAGAAGAAGACAGACGCAGATGGTAATGTCACCATCTATAAAGCTCGACTTGTCGCTAAGGGTTATCGGCAAGTTCAAGGGATTGACTACGATGAGACTTTCTCTCCCGTAGCGAAGCTTAAGTCCGTCCGAATCATGTTAGCAATTGCCGCATACTATGATTATGAGATATGGCAGATGGACGTGAAAACGGCATTCCTTAACGGTTATCTTAAGGAAGAGCTGTATATGATACAGCCAGAAGGTTTTGTCGATCCTAAGAATGCTAACAAAGTATGCAAGCTCCAGCGATCCATTTATGGGCTGGTGCAAGCATCTCGGAGTTTGAACATTCACTTTGATGAGATGATCAAAGCGTTTGGGTTTATGCAGACTTATGGAGAAGCCTGCGTTTACAAGAAAGTTAGTGGGAGCTATGTAGCATTTCTCATATTATATGTGGATGACATACTTTTGATGGGAAATGATATAGAATTCTTGGACATCATTAAGGCCTACTTGAATAAGTGTTTTTCAATGAAGGACCTTGGAGAAGCTGCTTACATATTAGGCATCAAGATCTATAGGGATAGATCGAGACGCCTCATAGGTCTTTCACAAAGAACATACCTTGATAAGATTTTGAAGAAGTTCAAAATGGATCAGTCCAAGAAAGGGTTCTTGCCTGTACTGCAAGGTGTGAGATTGAGCTCGGCTCAATGCCCGACCACGACAAAAGATAAAGAAGAGATGAGTGTCATCCCCTATGCCTCAGCCATAGGATCTATTATGTATGCCATGCTGTGTACCAGACCTGATGTAAACCTTGCCGTAAGTTTGGTAGGAAGGTACCAAAGTAATCCCGGCAAGGAACACTGGACAGCGGTCAAGAAGATCCTGAAGTACCTGAAAAGGACAAAGGACATGTTTCTCGTTTATGGAGGTGACGAAGAGCTCGTCGTAAAGGGTTACGTCGACGCTAGCTTCGACACAGATCTGGATGACTCTAAGTCACAAACCGGATACGTGTATATGTTGAATGGTGGAGCAGTAAGCTGGTGCAGCTGCAAGCAGAGCGTCGTGGTGGGATCTACATGTGAAGCAGAGTACATGGCAGCCTCGGAGGCAGCGCATGAAGCAATTTGGGTGAAGGAGTTCATCACCGATCTAGGAGTCATACCCAATGCGTCGGGGCCGATCAAACTCTTCTGTGACAACACCGGAGCTATTGCCCTTAACAAGGAGCCCAGGTTTCACAAGAAGACCAGGCACATCAAGCGTCGTTTCAACTCCATCCGTGAAAATGTTCATGATGGAGAAATAGATATTTGCAAAATACATACGGATGTGAATGTCGCAAATCCGTTGACTAAACCTCTTCCGCGAGCAAAACATGATCAACACCAGAACTAGATTATTGACTCTAGTGCAAGTGGGAGACTGTTGGAAATATGCCCTAGAGGCAATAATAAAAGGATTATTATTATATTTCCTTATTCATGATATTTGTCTTTTATTCATGCTATAATTGTATTATCCGGAAATCGTAATACACGTGTGAATACTTAGACCAAATACGTCCCTAGTAAGCCTCTAGTTGACTAGCTTGTTGGTCAACAGATAGTCATGGTTTCCTGACTATGGACATTAGATGTCGTTGACAACGGGATCACATCATTAGGAGAATGATGTGATGGACAAGACCCAATCCTAAGCATAGCACAAGATTGTGTAGTTCGTTTTGCTAGAGCTTTTCCAATATCAAGTATCTTTTCCTTAGACCATGAGATCGTGTAACTCCCGGATACCGTAGGAGTGCTTTGGGTGTACCAAACGTCACAACGTAACTGGGTGACTATAAAGGTGCACTACAGGTATCTCCGAAAGTGTCTGTTGGGTTGACACGGATCGAGACTGGGATTTGTCACTCCGTATGACGGAGAGGTATCTCTGGGCCCAATCGGTAATGCATCATCATAATGAGCTCAAAGTGACCAAGTGTTTGATCACGGGATCATGCATTACGGTACGAGTAAAGTGACTTGCCGGTAAGGAGACTGAACGAGGTATTGGGATACCGACGATCGAGTCTCGGGCATGTAACGTACCGATTGACAAAGGGAATTGTATACGGGGTTGATTGAATCCTCGACATCATGGTTCATCCGATGAGATCATCGAGGAGCATGTGGGAGCCAACATGGGTATCCATATCCCTCTGTTGGTTATTGACCAGAGAGCCATCTCGATCATATCTGCATGTCTCCCGAACCCGTAGGGTCTACACACTTAAGGTTCAGTGACGCTAGGGTTATAAGGAAGACTTGTATGTGATTACCGAATGTTGTTTGGAGTCCCGGATGAGATCCTGGACGTCACGAGGAGTCCCAGAAGGGTCCGGAGGTGAAGATTTATATATGGGAAGTTGTCATGCGGACACCAGAAAGTTTCGGGGGCATATCGGTATTGTACCGGGGCCACCGGAGGGGTTCCGGGTGTCTACCGGGAGGGGCCACCCCTCTCGGAGGGCCTCATGGGCCGCAAGGGGCAGGGAACCAGCCCCTGGAGGGCTGGGCACCCCCCTTGGGCCCATGCGCCTAGGGTTGGGGGGGGAAACCTAGTGGGGGCGCCCCCTTTGCTTGGGGGGCAAGCCCCCCTCCCTAGCCGCCGCCCCCCTCTAGATCTCATCTAGAGGGGGCCGGCCCCCTTCCCCCTTCCCCTATAAACAGAGGGGCAAGGGGAGGGTGAACACCTGATCCAAGGCGCAGCCCCTGCCCTCCCCAACACCTCTCCTCCTCCGTTGAGTGCTTGGCGAAGCCGTGTCAAAGTACTGCCTCTCCACCATCATCACGCCGTCGTGCTGCTGCTGGAGCCTTCTTCCTCAACCTCTCCTTCCCCCTTGCTGGATCAAGAAGGAGGAGACGTCATCCGTTCCGTACGTGTGTTGAACGCGGAGGTACAGTCCGTTCAGCACTTGGTCATCGGTGATCTGAATCACGACGAGTACGACTCCATCATCACCGTTCCCTTGAACGCTTCCGCACGCGATCTACAAGTGGTATGTAGATGCAATCTCTCTCCCATGACTCGTTGCTTAGATGAACTCATAGATGGATCTTGGTGAAACCGTAGGAAAAATTTTAATTTTCTGCAACGTTCCCCAACAGTTCAGTGCATTTACTAGGTTTCCCCGGTATAGTTATGCAGGTTAAGTTATGTTGGCTCTTGCATTCACTTGTCCAGACTAATGGTTAATTGTGAACTATGTATATTTTTTAGTTTCTTCTCACCAAGATCGAACTAAGCACAATCGTATTTTCTCAAATTGTACACATGCTACTGCTATGGGTGTCATGCTCTATGTAGTAATTATGTTGAATTCCCGTAATTCCTTTTGCATGATTCCACCTAACAATTTGTATGTTCAAAACATACTCAAACTTCATTTACTAAAAAAATCAAATATTTCAAATAATGTATTAAATATGTCCAAATATTTCAGTGGCAATGTAGGTGTCATTGAATTCACTAATTCGTCCATCGAAGCTGATAGGCACAATTGTTATTGGTGGGCTTAGTTTGATGAATGCCTTTCTAAAGTGGTTACATGGCTACAGCCTGCAAGTTCTCCCCTCACTATCTATATTCAGGGTGGAACTTAATTCATCACAATAGGTTGCTGGGTGGGCAAGCCAGAAGGGAATGGGGGAGAGCAAAATGAGGCCCCATATACTTTAATGTTTGGGAGAAACAAAGCCTATCAAGTGCATGGTGGTTATCAGAGAGGTGAAGGCGGGAAGGGGAGAGATGGACAGTATTGTCAAGCTATGATAGGGACACTGTACATTTTTACTACATATTTGCAATTTGGGAATAAGTTCAAAATCATGTTGATGGTTTCTTTTATTGCTATTAAGCATATTGTTCACAAAGATATACTGATATCATACTTGAGCCATACTTATTGGGGCTAGGAGAAGTGTGATTTTTGTTTGGCCATTACATCCATGGACTACCTCGATCTGGACGACGTGTCCTTTTAGCACGTCATGTTCATGACCCTTATAGTCGACAAGAAAGGTGCCCTTGCCCGATTTTTAGAAATTACTTGCAGTTTACTTGCTTATGATATTTCTAGGGTTTCTGACATGGTTTAGGATTTTGTGCATTTTTATAAAAAATTAATGTGGTGGCACAAAGATGTTTCTATGGCCGAAAGGAGATGTTCAACGGCTTCCTATGGCGTGTTCTCATGCTAAAAGAAGAGGTGTGTGTTCAATTTGATGCACTTCCATTTGCTAGCGGGGTTCTTAGCCTACTATATGAATGTACTTTTGTAAAACCGAGCTCCCTCTGCAATGTTCTCAAGATCGAAACTACAACCAAGGGCCTCACTATTTTTAGTGTAATTTTACCACAAATTCTCCTTTGTAGACTAATCTGAATTCCAAATTTTCATCAATATGTATTGTCAATGGAAAATTATATTTTTTTAATTAAATGTACATATTAGATCTCTTGAACAAAACGCACACATTCAAAATCCTTTATGAAGCTCACAGGTAGAAAGTATGTAGCCATACTTATTCCTGAATATGCATGTCTCAGAGCTTGAAAAAAAGGAGGTAGTAAAGTTAGGTTATGCTCATCGTTCCAACATGCTTAGTGATAACCACCTAGCAAGTTGGTCAAACATGAAAAAAGTTGAAGTGCTACTGCTAATGTACTATTCTGAATGTGAAAATAAATTTAATTGGCTCTTCTCTAATTGTACACTTGCATAAATATAAGATCTTGCAAATTACAGTAGAACCATAAAAGTCATTATTTGACTCCTATAGGGCCTTTTGCACTTTAGTATGACTAATAATTTGCTTTAATATCACATATTATATTACTACCTTTCTAAGTGAATGACATTCAAGAAGGTCATTAAATAAAACCAAGAAATCCTTCCGGTACTGGAGTGTAGGAAAGTTGAGACTATAAAACCAAAAGGTTATATTTACGTTTATCATAGAAGGTTCTTTACTTTTTACAGGAAAACACAAAATGTTGTGATGTAGTGTCTAGGTGGTGGGCCTACTTGGTCCACTTGGTGGATGAGGGTGACTCTTGTCCTGGAACCCATAGAGCCGGTGATCCGAAAATCATAGGGCCTGGATATAGCTCTAGTAGACGTATGCGGCCTGCGCATCGAGCTTGGTCATCTCGAGCATGGAGATAGGCGAGTTGTAGACCAAGAGCTGGTATAGAGATAGGCGAGTTGTAGACCAAGAGCTGGTGGGCAGCAAGACACACATGCACACCAAAGAACAAATATGAGTCACATGCCTACTTCTACTAGTTTCTACAAAGAGCGGTTAGCTTAGATCTTAGACCAGTCGGTCACTGTCATAGTCGCCAAGGTGATCTTATAGCACCGCCGTGGGGATTTCTCATGATTTTATGTAGGCAAGCCGCAAGCGGCGGTGGTGATTGGCTGGGTGGTGTCGTTGCCTTGGGAAGAGACGAAGTGATGGTAAAAGCAAGCAGGATCCGATGATTCTTTCGTGGGGATAGCCAAAGTCAATATGTCGACTACAGACTCGTCGCAGACTTGCAGTGAACCTGGATGCAGCGAGCCTGATTTGTGAATCGATGGCGGGTCTTGACGTTGTTAGGCTGGGATTGGATGGTGTCCTTGGTTGGGTTCCCATGGAAGAATGTGGCCTCCCCGTGGATCTGGTCATGGTCATCCAACATTGTGTCCCTAGCTCCCTCGAGGAGAAAGGACAGTGCAGGCGGCAGCAGGGGGTAGGGGTAGATGTGGGGAGGTATGTCGGCGGCTGCTCGAGGTCATCATGATGACAGCCTTGACGTCCCATCTTTATCAATGGAAGTGGAAGAACACGAAGTCGAGATTGGATAGGAGTTTGAGTTCTTTTTGGCACCGACCAATTCCCCACTTTAGAGATGTATTTTTTTCGCGTGCGAGCAAACACTGGGTTGATTCTAAAAGGGATAGGTGCTTTTCTGCAGAAGTGCATGACAGACCAAAAATATGACCTCCTTTTATTAGAAGGATAGATATCATATTATTCGTTGTTGTTTGTTCGGTGAAATTTCCTAATATTTGATTGTCGTGTTTCTAATTAGAGCACCCCAGATTCACCCAATATGAGGGGATGAAAAATGAAAGACACTGATTATAAATTTTGAAGAGCCCATGGCAACACACGGGCGTTCTACTAGGATATTTTAACATCACAGTACAATAGCTACTGGAAAATAGCACGGTACAACATATAGATAGTTCAACTTCATAATTAAGAACAATATTAGAACAATATATTCATTTCCCTCATCGAGATCATCCAGGCTCACCTTATCCGCCTCTGCTTTCAGTTTAGTAAGAACCTGTTTTGCACTGGCCAACTGGGAAAGTGCCTCCTCCTTCGCCAATACCATCTTAGCAAAGTCTGATTTAAAGAATCTGAGCTCATTCTCCACCTTCCTCTTTTTATCCCGCATCTTCAAATATTCTTTAGCGTTGACAACACTTTCTCTAAGCCTACCTCTGTTCTCTTCCTGATACATGCTCTAGAGCTTTGCTAGGCACATCTTCAAAGACTATGGCCACTCTTGATCAACCCACTCCAAGTAAGAATACTTCCGTTCATCCTATAATATTTAAAACTAGATCAGTAACAATTGTAGGGAAAATGGGTTTATAGAAACATAGAAAACCACCAATACTTATTTTGAAAAACAGAAGAAACAGGTTAATTATGACATATCTTTTCAAAAAGATCAATGTGCAAATGAATTAATTGCTACTGACACAACAACCAAATTCAAAAACATCAGAAGCTATAATTAACTACAACAACGCTAAAAGTTCTTACTCATGTACTATAAATAACAAATTGATCATTTTAAGAGGAAGGTAAATATAACTGCAACAACATAGAGATAGTGTTTGGATGATAGCAAATTGATACTAACAGGTGTGTACATGCATAAATTTAGTAACATAGAACTAATAGCACTAAAGCATCCACTATGTATGCCAAAACCAGTGTAAAGACAATTGTTGCTACATCTCGCACCGGTGCCCTGCACTGGCGAGCCGATGCAGCGGAAAAAAATCAGGGACCCGAATCCGGAGCACCTAGTGGCTCCGACGCCCAGTTCCTTTGTGCCATAAAGATTTAGTATTTTACTGCTTGGCTGCTCGGATGTGTGGACAAGTTGGCTCCAAATACTGCTGAAGCGGTGCCAAATAATTTTCTAATGGCACCGCTGATGAGATGGCAACCTTTTAAGATACTAGTTACAAACTGTGACACTGTCTTAGGTTGCGTTTGGTTGAAGCTGTGGTATGAATGGGTTGGGACCGTGACAGTGTCTGAATCACACCTAACAAATGATTTGTAACAACGAAAGAGGGTCTAACCTTATCTGCACATGCCAGAAACTTCCTCCCACTGTCCACAGATTCAAGCGCAACTAGCTTCACGCATGGAGATTGATGGTGACAACGAGCAGACTGATCTTCAACCACCCCGCTCCATTCGTTGCAACTGATGGTCCTGGGGAACTACAAGAGGAAGAAATCACTCAAATTGATCGCCGGGGTGAAAATCCTTCATTCCAAGTCATAGCCTGAGAGAGAGAAGAGAGGCATACCCGGGTGGTGAAGGAGTCGTAGTCGGAGGAGGAACCACTGGAGAGGTCTTTTAAGAAGACCATGGCGACCCCGATGGTAGGATGCGAGACGGCGAGAGTGAGGAAGCAAGTGAGGAAGTGGCTATAGCTTAGGAAGGAAGGATGGGGGAAATAGGGGAATGTGACTTGTAGGCGGGGAGAAAAGGGTATGGGGAGGGGGGTGGGTAGATATTTCGGCGGTAGGACAAAAATTTCGAAATGTGGAGGGAAACTTTGCGTGCGGTGCCATCGGACACCATTCACTTTGAACGATAGTGTGCATCGCAAATGATTCTTCTGGTTAACGCGCATGGGATGAGTTTGATAATTGAAATTTTGGTGGAAAGTTGCCCGCGTATGTCATTGCATAATTTAACATTGCTTGCTTATTTGGGCACAAAAAAGAACGTACAACACACATACCAGACTTATTGAATCAAGCAATTTTAGTAATTAAACAGAGACAGTTCACCTAAACATTGCTCTAACAAAAGAGCAGCATTAAAAGCAAAGCCAAAGTACAAATAATTTTAACAAATACGCTGTCGCGCCGGCCTATGCATCGCTGGTGTGAGATGAGACGTCGATGACTTGTCCTGGCGACATGCCACCGTTGGTGGACTCTGCGTCGCCCCTACTGAAGTCGACCGCATCCTCGTCCTCGTCCTCGTCCTCGGTGCCGCCCTCACGGTTGTAGTACTCGTAGTAGTGGCTACGGCAGAGCATGCATTGGTACTACACCGCTGATTCCTCGACGAACAGACTCTTCTCTACCTCGACCTGGGCCACGCGCAACTCCTCTTGCCAGCGCTCCTCGATCTCCGCCGCCTCCTGCATCTCCAGCTCCTGCACGATAACCTCATGAGGAAGTGGGTGCTCCATGGCCACCGCCACCTTTTCGGACGTGGGTGGCATGCTGGATTCTGAGGTGGCCAGGAATATCTTGGTGTGGATGGCCTCGACCCGGGCCAAGGCGACATCGGTGGCACGGACGGTAGCTCGAGCAATCTCGGTGTTTGCAGCTGCCGTTGCAGGAGTAGCTGCAGCCGTCTCGGCTACTGCAGCTGCCCTGTCGGCTGCCGTAGACGCCCTCTCGGCGGAAGCGGCCGTGCTCAATGCGAATGCGGCGACACTCTCGGCATAGGCGACGGTGCTCGGGGGGGATGCGGCCATCGTACGCTCCTTCACGAAGCGTTTCCACGGCATCATCTTTGCAAGAAGGGGGTGCGGGAATGGGGATCGGGATTTGTGGATTCGGGGGTTGTCGGCACTGGAGCAGACAAGCTGGCGAAGCTTAAGGAGGAAGACTTAAATAGACCAAGAATTTTTCATCGCAAACAATTCGTACAAAACAACTGTGTGTGATGTTGTAGATATTTTTTATTAGATGTGAAAGACGAATTTGGAGTAAAGTGGCAACGGATGGTGTTTTAAATGTACGAGAAAATTTGTAGTACTAATACAACTGTCATGTCAAAATTTGGAAAATTCTAGGGGTCATTTGACCTTTTAAGACATTTAAGTGATTTTCTAGCCATTTAATGACCGTAATAGAAATTTGAACTACATGTACATGGAGCAGCTAACCAAAACGGTTTGAAAAGTCATATTTTGTGTACTTGTGTGTGATTTAATTCCATGTGCAGTAAATTGGAAAGAATTTTCAAACATATTGGTCTAATGGCTATGACACAATAAGCATGGAGTGCCATGGCATTTAAATTCCAAAAAAATAAAAATATGAAACCTTGCTTGATGTAATGTCATACCACCAAGATGATGTGGTACAAAAATTGTCTTGTTTGACGAAAGTTTGGACACACACCCGTCACAAACCGGAGCAACTCACTAGAAGGCTCGTCGTTTCGAGAGGGAACAATGCATGTTTGATGACGAACGACAGATAGCTTCTTCTTACGGCCTTCAAAAATTTTCTACGTGTAATGTGCACTTGTACTGTCATTTGAAAATTTGGAAAATTTCAATGGTCATTTGACCTTTTGAAGACATTTAAGTGATTTCCTAGCCATTTAATGACCGTAATTCAAATTTGAACTAGATGTACATGCAACGGCTAACCATAAAGGTTTGAAAAATCATGTTTGTGTACTTGTGTGTGAGTTAATTCCATGTGAAGTAAATTAGAAGGAATTTTCAAACATATTGGTCTCACGACATGGACACATGCATGGAGTGCCATGGCATTTTAATTCCAAAAAATTAAAAAATGATCAGGAAAACATGAAACTTTGCTTGATGTAATGTCATGCCACCAAGATGATGTGGTTCAAAAATTGGCCTGTTTGACGAAAGTTTGGACACGCACCCCTCACAAACCAAAGCAACTCACTAGAAGGCTCGTGGTTCCGAGAGGGAACAATGCATGTTTCATGATGAACGACAGATAGCTTCCTCTTACGGCCTTCAAATTTTTTCTACGTGTAATGAGCACTGATACAAACTGTCATGTGAAAATTTGGAAAATTTCAGGGGTCATTTGACCTTTTGAAGACATTTAAGTGATTTCCTAGCCATTTAATGACCATAATTCAAATTTGGACTAGATGTACATGCAATGGCTAACCATAACGGTTTAAAAAATCATGTTTGTGTACTTGTGCGCGAGTTAATTCCATGTGCAGTAAATTAGAAGGAATTTTCAAGCATATTGGTCTCACGGCATGGACACATGTACATGCCTGGAGTGCCATGGCATTTTAATTCCAAAAAAAATAAAAAATGATCAGGAAACATGAAACCTTGCTTGATGTAATGTCATGCCACCAAGATGATGTGCTACAAAAATTGGCCTGTTTGACGAAAGTTTGGACACACACCCCTCACAAACCGGAGCAACTCACTAGAAGGCTCTTGGTTCCGAGAGGGAACAATGCATGTTTGATGACGAACGGCAGATAGCTTCCTCTTATGGCCTTCAAAAATTTTCTACGTGTATGCAGTAATACAAACTGTCATGTGAAAATTTGGAAAATTTCAGGGGTCATTTGACCTTTTGTAGACATTTAAGTGATTTAATACCCATTTTAATGACCGTAATTGAAATTTGAATTAGATGTACATGCAACGGCTAACCATAACAGTTTTAAAAATCATATTTGTGTACTTGTATGGGGGTTAATTTCATGTGCAATAAATTAGAAGGAATTTTCAAATATATTGGTCTCACGACATGGACACATGTACATGCATGGAGTGTCATGGCATTTTAATTCCAATTTTTTTTAAAAATGATCTGGAAAACATGAAACCTTGCTTGATGTAATGTCATGGCACCAAGATGATGTGGTACAAAAATTGGTATGTTTGACGAAAGTTTGGGCACATACCCCTCACAAACTGGAGTAACTCACTAGAAGGCTCGTGGTTCTGAGAAGGGAACAATGCATGTTTGATGACGAACGGTAGATAGTTTCCTAATACGGCCTTCAATTTGTTTTCTACGTGTAATGTGCACTAATACAACTGTCATGTGAAAATTTACAAAATTTGGAAAATTCCACAGGTCATTTGACCTTTTGAAGACATGTAAGTGATTTTGTAGCCATTTAATGACCGTAATTCAAATTTCAACTACATCTACATGCAACAGCTAACCATAACGGTTTGAAAAATCATATTTGTGTACTTGTGTGCGAGTTAAAAAATCATTAGACGATGTAAATATCTGGTGTTCAAAAAAGAAAATATACAATTTAGCAAGACAACCGGCCCCACATGATTAGCACTCTATTTCGCACCTCGAGGTTTGGAAGGTGAGTGACGGGCTTTATTAATCAGGCACGGTTCTGCATTGGGAACCGTCCGCTATTATGTTCACACACGGATTTTGCTATGGGAATCGTGTGTAATTCACACTACAATACTCGTAAATTCCGGCGACTGGCGCGTGTACTATTCCCATCGATCTAGATTACGATCGCCAATAAATACTACCTTGCTCGCATCGTCCCGCCTGCATTCTCATCTAGATCCTCCCCTTGCGCTCTCTCTCTCTCTCTGTCTCTCTCTGGCTATCTCTCTCCAATCTCTGCAATGGCGCCGCCGGTCTGCCCACACACCGACGAGGAGTCGCCACCCCCCGAGGACGCTCACTTGAAGAGCAGCAACGAGGATACCTACGCGCCGCCGGACGAGGTTGCGCCGGACCCCCCCAACTTTGGATTGATTTTGGTGCAAGTACGATCTTTGTCTTTGGAAGTCGCTGCCGCTAGCTGAGAAAGCCAGGCAAGTGGTTTTCAAGAAGGAGATGGTGGAGGAGGATGCCAGGTACCAAGCGGCCTGTGAAGCCCGTGATGCCGCCTGGAAAAAGGAGGCGGCGAAGCTTTGGGGGCGGGTGCGTCGTCGTGCAGAGGAGGTGTACAAAGGCGGGTACTTCGCGAGGAAGGCCAGAGGCACTAGGCGCCTCGTCGCTGCGTGGAGATGGGCCGATAAGCTCCAGCGTTCCACCGATGAGGAGCTCCTGTGGGCGCCCAATGAAATGGCAAGATCGTTCACGCGCGTCCACCTACAAGAGGCAGATCGGCACGTCAAGTGCTGCGAGGCGGAGCAAGCGGAGTACTGCCTCCGCTCTGGGAAGACGCCGCGCACCAGGGAGCTGCTGGCGTGGGGCTGCTGGAATACTGGCCCCAGGAGGGATTATTAGTTTTAGTATTGTTCATTTTCAATTTTATGCATTGTACCTAGTAGTTAAGTATCATCAAGTATATGTGATGATATTATATATATTCTGTGATGAACTAATGAAAAATTAATATTATACATATCATGAATTCCATTTTCTATCTATTTTTGTGTACTAATTTCAATCTATCTGTTATCATCCACATATACAGAATGGAAAGCTTATAAATACACATTGAAACAGAACATATAAGAACACAAAACAGAGCAATAAACAGAGCAATAGTATGATTGCTGTGAATACATAACTATCCACGTCGAAACGACTCAACAAAATAAAATGAGTCCATGAGACAATAACCAGCAGCCCTTGCCTACGGTAGCTCTTGGCTCTGCCTGAACTCATGCAGACGTTAGTCCAAGCAGTTGACACGCTCGCGGTACATCTAGAGCACGATCTCGAGCTCCAAGTTGGCTATTTCATCGGAGATCACCACCTCGAGGATGTGACGGCCATGTTCCTCTACTATGCCTAGGTGGATACCTGTCCCAAGGAGGCGGTCGAGCCTACCGACCAGCGTGTTGGCATCGAGCGGGCCACGGACAAGGCGAATGGCACAACCCATTCGAACGGTGCAGCGGGCATCCGGTGCAAGTACGGCGTGGCCGGCCTTTGGTGCAAGTACGACATAGAGGGCCTATGCCCACTCCTAGCGAGGAATGGGGGTACTGACGGGACGTGTACTGATGACCCACAAGTGTAGGGGATCGCAACAGCTTTCGAGGGTAAAGTATTCAACCCAAATTTATTGATTTGACACAAGGGGAGCCAAAGAATATTCTTGAGTATTAGCAGTTGAGTTGTCAATTCAACCACACCTGGATAACTTAGTATCTGCAGCAAGGTATTTAGTAGCAAAGTAGTATGATAGTAATGGTAACAATGGTAAAAGGTAAAGATAGTAATAGCAATATTTTTGGTGTTTTGTAGTGATTGTAACAGTAGCAATGGAAAAGTAAAAGCGAAGCACAATATATGAAAAGCTCGTAGGCAATGGATCAGTGATGGATAATTATGTCGGATGCGATTCCTCATGTAATAGCTATAACATAGGGTGACATAGAACTAGGTCCAGTTCATCAATGTAATATAGGCATGTATTCCGAACATAGTCATACGTGCTTATGGAAAAGAACTTGCATGACATCTTTTGTCCTACCCTCCCGTGGGAGCGGGGTCCTAGTGGAAACTAAGGGATATTAAGGCCTCCTTTTAATAGAGAACCGGACCAAAGCATTAACACATGGTGAATACATGAACTCCTCAAACTACGGTCATCACCGAGAAGTATCCCGATTATTGTCACTTCGGGGTTGTCGGATCATAACACACAATAGGTGACTATAGACTTGCAAGATAGGATCAAGAACACACATATATCGATGAAAACATAATTGGTTCAGATCTGAAATCATGGCACTCGGGACCTAGTGACAAGCATTAAGCATAGCAAAGTCATAGCAACATCAATCTTAGAACATCCTGGATACTAGGGATCAAACCCTAACAAAACTAACTTGATTACATGATAAATCTCATCCAACCCTTCACCGTCTAGCAAGCCTAGGATGGAATTACTCACACACAGCAGTGAGCATCATGAAATTGGTGATGGAGGATGGTTGATGATGATGACGGTGACGAATCCCCCTCTCTAGAGCTCCGAACGGACTCTAGATCAGACCTCCCGAGAGATATTAGGGCTTGGCGGCGGCTCCGTATCATAAAACGCGATGAAACTTTTTTCTTTGATTTGTTTCTCCGTGAGACGGAATATATATGGAGTTGGAGTTGAGGTCAGCGGAGCCTCGGGGGGCCAACGAGGCAGGGGGCGCGCCCAGGGGGAGAGGGTGAGCCGCCCACCCTCGTGGACAGGGTGTGGGCCCCTAGTCTTAGTTCTTTCTCCAGTATTTTTTATTTTTTCCAAAAAGTGCATCTGAGGATTTTCAGGATATTCCGAGAACTTTTGTTTTCTACACATGAAACAACATCATGGCAATTCTGCTGAAAACAGCGTCAGTCCGGTTAGTTTCATTCAAATCATGCAAGTTAGAGTCAAAAACAAGGGCAAAAGTGTTTGGAAAAGTAGATACGTTGGAGACGTATCATGTACCTAGCTGCGACGCCCTGTCGACAGCAGGCAAGCACCGATGGTTCCGCTCTTGCTGTGCGGCACGCCGCGCCTCTCGCTCTGTGGTGCTCCAATGCTCTCGCCGTGTGGCGAGCCGCAGCCTATCGGTGCGGACGCGCCTAGCTTGCTCTATGGCGCACCATCGATCAGGTTGTGCCGCAAGTTGCAGCCTCTCGGTGTTGACATGCCTATCTTGATCCGCGGCGCTGAAGCACCATGCGCCAAAAGTCTGCTCAACCCTGGCGATGACGCGCATCACGGCGTCGTCCATCGGTTTGCCAGGGAGCGTCGGGGCCTCGACGTGCCGTGGCGCCTTCTGGTTTTCCTTGTCGACAAGGTTGATGGTAGATAAGGGAGTCCTGGATAAGGGGGTTTCCAGACGGCCGGACTATATTCATCGTCTGGACTATAGAAGCATCAAGATAAAAGACTCAAGACTTCAGCTCGTGTCCGGATGGGACTCTCCTTTGCGTGGAAGACAAGTTTGGCGGTCCGGATATTATGTTTCCTTCCTTGTAACCGACTCCATGTAAACCCTAGCTCTCCGGTGTCTATATAAACCGGAGAGGACGATCCTTAGAAGGCCGATCACATTTACAATCATACCATCATAGGCTAGCTCTTAGGGTTTAGCCTCTACGATCTCGTGGTAGATCTACTCTTGTATTCCACATATCTTCAATATTAATCAAGTAGGAAGTAGGGTTTTACCTCCATCGAGAGGGCCCGAACCTGGGTAAACATTGTGTCCCTTGCTTCCTATTACCATCAGCCTAAGACGCACAGATCGGTACCCCCTACCCGAGATCCGCCGGTTTTGACACCGACATTGGTGCTTTCATTGAGAGTTCCTCTGTGTCGTCGCTTCGAGGCTTGATGGCGTCTTCAATCGTCAACAACACGGTCCAGGGTGAGACTTTTCTCCCCGGACAGGTCTCTGTGTTCGGCGGCTTCGCACTGCGGGCCAATTCGCTTGGCCAGTTGGAACAGATCGATAGCTTCGCCCCTGGCCACCAGACCAGGTTCGGAAACTTGAACTACATGACAGATATCCGCGGAGACTTGATCTTTGACGGATTCGAGCCTGCGCCAGGAACACCGGATAGTCACGACGAGCACGGCCTAGACCTGCTGTCGGACAATGCTCGGGACATCATCCCCAAAGCTGCCTCGGATCTACATCCAGGGTAGGTTGCGTGGCCTATGGACGGAGGGATGGACCCCGCCCCGCATGACGCACACTCATCAGCGGTGGAGCCGAACACAGGTCTCACCTCTATGGAGGCCTGTAACCCTGAGCCCCGGACTCTTATCCGGCCGTCGGCCTTGGCCCGCACACTCTCGAGCTAGCCGAGCCAGGTTGGGCTCCGGTGATGGAGTTTATCGCTGCGGACATCTCTTAGCACTCGCCTTTTGGTGACACGCTGAACTCATTAAAGTCTCTCTCTCTGTCAGGAGGCTCTGAGCCAAACTATATCTGGCTTGAGTGGGAAGCAGGCGACGAAGGAATTCGCTGCCCACCCACCACCCACTTTGTCGCCACGATCGATGATTTAACCGACGTGCTTGACTTCTTCTTCAAAGACATCGACGGTATTGATGACGATGCAGGAGACATACAGGAGCCATCGCTCACAGGGCGTTGGACAGCCACCTCTTCGAACGATATATACATGGTGGACTCTCCGAAAGAAACCAATGGCGACGAGGTAGTGGAGGACAACCCCTCAGGAGGAAAAGCAGAATATGGGCGTCTCCGACGCCACTCCAAACCCCGCCACATCAATACCGGTCCCGGAGATGATCCAGATAGTACCGAAGAGGAATACAGTCCTGATCAGCCGACCATCAAGCAGGCCGTACAGGCCACGGTGGGATACTTGGAGAGGGACAACTATACACTCCCCTCCGAAAACGAGGTAAGCCTCAACAATGATGAATTCGGCGTGCCTGAAGACCCAGTGGAACAAGTTCGCTTTAGGCGACGACTCATAGCCACTGCAAAGAGTCTGCAAAGGAAGCAAGAGCAGCTTAAGGCCGAACAGGATTTGCTAATAGAACGGTGGACCAAGATCCTCGCCACCGAGAAGTACGGACTCGACCGCCCTAACAAAGAGCACACGCGGCACAACTGGCTACCTCAACCTAAGCAGGAAAACCAAAGGCACAGCACCCGACGTCCGCACACCACTACGGTCCAAACCAGCAAGAAGGATACACGAAGAAGCAGCCTCAAGCCCCAGTGCAACGGTCATAAACGGCAAATCAGGGAAGCTGGTATCATGTTCAGCAAATCCTAGTCCGGTCAACGGACAAAGAACAGCTCAAGCCTATTCGGCCCAAGCCACGAACTCGATCAGCCGTGCGAAATTCACGGTACTCCCAAAAGAATGGCAAAACATACTAATAGAGAATGCCGGACCTCCAAAGTAAAGCAACCGGGCGTGTGCCGGAAACATTGAGGGGAGGCGCTTAGTCAAAAGCCCCCCCCCCCAGCACAACAGTACCGCCAATCGCCCCCTACCATACAAACCAGAGCAATTCAATTGCATACCCCCAGACCTAACAGTCCAGGGGCTCCTCAAACAATAAAGCCCAAGCGAGCGTGCAAATAGCACCTTCTACAAGGTGTCAGGCACAAAGGCTGGGATCATTGGCCCGCCACCCTAACGGTTGTTTTCAGATAACCAAATAAGGCCGCGCCATCGGCGCATTCCCCCTATATGGTATCACACCGTATGCTAACAGGATGAACCATGTTGGCTAGATTCCACGTGGTAAATCATCAGGCCAGCACCGGTAATACACTCACGCCTGCGTGTAGAGCCAAACCCCGCCCTTAGAAGTGGAGATCATACAGCTACCAGAGTAGCAAGTCATGCATGCCTGTCAATATTTTGATATGACAGCCAACTATACGGACACCAACCGAGGAGTCCAGGCTGCTTCTCGAATAGCGGCTGGGGTCACCAGGGTCCGATCAGGAACCTTGGGACCAACCACATGAGGACGTTCGGCGGCCTCCGCGCACTTACCTTCACAAACTAACTTTTATGTAGAATAGGTTTGGCGGCGTGAAGTCGGCCCGGACACACAAGGACATGACCATGCAGGTAGACGGCAGTTCGGATTCACCTTCGATCCACTCATAGCCCCCTCCAGTCCGGCCACCACAGGTTCCGCCAGAAAACCATCACTTTTTCATAATCATAAATCGCATTCATATGCATAGACATATCATATTACTTCAATGCGTAGACTTAACTAAACATGCACCAGTCGTCGTTTATCATCGACGCCTCTTTGCCATAAAAGTGGCAGCCACTGTTTGTGTTACGCCCGGTTATGCCAGGGGCTCCACAGTATGAAATAAAGTCCGACCACCTTCTCGGTCGCTCGGCACCCTGAACTTATAGCACTATATGCATTAGCTCCGAATCATGTCTTGGGTCATTGGTTGGGTTTGCCCGGCTCCCATGTTTTGGTACCTTACGTTCCGTTCCGTCGGCTAAGGTAGCGCTGGGAGAACTACTGCGATTGTGTCCCAGATCTGCCGGACGAGCACCTCAGTAGAGAAAGCCGAAAACCGACTGTCATGATGCGGCGAGAGCTGGTCAGCTGTTCGAGAGGTTGCAAAATCCGTAAAGATTTATTCCGCATAAAGCCACTATAAAATGCAGATTGCGACGGATTGGTCTACCAATCAGGCGCCAATAGAGCCCCTAGTCCGGCCTTCCGGACACTAGGGGCTGCGCCGACCATACTCGAATTCCTATGGCTAAGTGAGAGTAGTAAAGCCCTATAGTCCGATTGCCTGGTTCATGGTAAGAAACACCTCCTTATAAGGACCCAACCATGGGATAAAGAGTGTTCAGAAATACCCCGAACACCCCCGTACTTCTCACGTGGGGGCTGAAGCCGACGACTAGTCAACTCTCAGAATTTACATACAATAAACAGCCGCAAAGGAAGAACATATGTTCAAACCAAACAGGCAGCATATAATAAAAGTGCCATTATCCCATATTACAAACGTTGGCAAAAATGCCCTCAGGGAAATATAATGTCTTTGGTGCACTTATCCGCTGCCAGGCGGGCACCCTTCATTACACCTTCATAATATAGTTTGGGTTTGTGATGCTCCTTACCCTCTGGTGGCCCCTCAGTTATCAGCTTCTCCGCGTCAAGCTTCCCCCAATGCACTTTTGCATGGGCAAGCACCATTCGCGCACCTTCTATATAGACTGATCGCTTGATAATATCAAGCCGAGGACAGGCGCCCACAATCCGCTTGACGAGTCTGAAAAAACTGCTGGGAATTGGCTCTGCAGGCCACAGCCGGATGATCAAGTCCTTCATGGCTAGTTCGGCCGCCTGGTGCAGTTCGACCAGCTGCTTCAGCTGATCGAGAAATGGCACCGGATAGTTCGACGCTAGATACTACGACCAGAAGTTCCTCCCCGCAGACTCACTCTCCTCGGACCGGTAAAATTGGGCAGCATGTGATATGCTACGAGGCAGATCCGCAAACGCCCCTGTAAAAATCAAGAATTCAGCTTGCCGCTTAGAGTTCTCCACATTATAACATCATAACGGCCATAGACACAACATGCCTTACCACCCACAACTTTCCGGGCCTCCTGAATGTCCCGTACATCACCTCGGGCTTCTTCCCAAGCATCTTCCACGGCTTGGAGAGCTTGGGTGAGTTCGGATTCTTTCCCTACTAGACTCTACTCCAAGCTCTCGCTTTTCGTCATAGCGTCCTGAAGCTCCAGCTTAGCTATGACGACCCTGGCCTCGTGTTTTTCACGCAGAGCCTGTTTGGCGGCAGCCTTATCTTGGGCATCAGCCGCCGCCTTCTTCAGCGCCTCATATTCGGCACTTGCTCCTAGGGCATATAACATAAATACTTTTCAATAGGCACACTATTGATTTGTGCCCAACGCAAGACAATGTTCAAACATACCTTGCCTCTCCTCCAATTGCTTCTTCACATGACCAAGTTCTTCTTTGGCCCATTTCAGGCTCTCTTTTAGTACGAACACTGCCGCATCATGAGCGGCCGTCCTCTCCGCAGACGCCTGTTTTCAAAAACATGGGTATACATCATTATAAGTTCCCATTACAACTGAGGATTTGATCCCCTGCCCGGCTCTCTTTTTTCGGACAGTGTATCAGGGGCTACTCCTCATATCATACTAATTCTTTAAAGGTTCCTTAGAAACCATACCTCAAAGGCCTTTATAAGGCCAAGACAGGACTAATTCAGCCCGCTTTCGGTAGCCTGAATCATTCCAACCACCGCACCCATAAGGGTCCGATGTCCATCAACGACAGACGCGTTCTTTAACGCTGTCAACAGAACGCCCGATAGCTTGGCGTATGGTGAGGTGGCCGGCGGAGTAAGCAACCTCCCTCCATGGAGGATGGCCGCTTGCCCGATCCTGGAGTCTTAGGGGTCTCCAGAACTTTATCCGGCCCCGAGTCTCTTTGATACGACACCTCGGTGTCTCGCCCGGACTTCGGAAAAGGAGTTCCTAGAGGCGTCTCGCTCGCCACAGCATTCGAGCTCAACGAATCCTCCGACGAGGATTGTCCGGCAGGAGACCTTGCCGGGCTGTATGAGATGTGGCGACAGTTAAAACTACTATACCCGGACAACCCTGGATACATAGGCGTATTCGGATTTCGGTTACTTACGATTTTCCCAGGGGCTGGGCCTCGGGATCCCACTCCGGGCGATTATCGGCAGCCGGGGAGGATGCCTCTGGAGGGGAGCCTCGCCCTCTCTTGGGCGACTCGGCCTCCAGGGACGGGGAAGCTGCACGCTTCTTCCCGCCGGCAGAGCGAGGCTCGTCCTCCTCTGCCTCTTCCTCTTCATCTTCGGAAGAAGGAGCATCGCTGGAGCCTCCGGACCAGGTGTCCGAAGCCTCGCATCAACGGAGGCCACTCCGGGTCTTCTTGACCTGCTTGGAGGCCTCCTTCTTGGGCGCCTTGTAAGGTGCAGGGACCAGAATCTTCGTCAGAAGAGGTCCGGCCGGTTCCTCCGGCAGCGGGGCCGGACACTGTATCCGCTCCACCCTTTTTATCCATCCCTAAAGCCACAATGAAGCACGATTAAAACGTCCCCCTCATGATATGCCAGCTGAAGCCTGGAGGGACATGGCCTGGCTATAACTTACCGGGCTTGCAGAATGGGATAATTGATACCCTCGGTCCTCAGAAGAGTCCGGCCATGATTTGCTGGACTTAAAGAGCACCTTCCAGATATCCTCGTGGGTGGAATCATAGAGCTCTTGGAGGGTTTGGTGCTCGGTTGGGTCGAATTCCCATAAAGTACAGGCTCGACAGTAGCAAGGGAGAACCAGGCGAACTAGCATCACCTGGACCACGTCAACAAGCTTGACGTCCTTGTCGACCATATTCTGAACACGCGTCAGGAGCAGAGACAGCTCATCAGACGAGCACCAGTTCGGGCCCTTCTTGGGCCAGGACGTAAGCCGCAGTGGAGCTCCCGATCTGAATTCAGGACCTGCCACCCATTTTTCGCCATGTGGTTCGGTGATATAAAACCGCTGCTGCTGCCACTCCTTCACGGAGTCATTAAAAGTGCCCTTCGGCCAAACAACCTTGGGCATCTTGCTCACCATGGCGCCACCGCACTCGGAGTGTGCGCCACTCACCACTTTGGGCTTCACATTGAAAATCTTCAGCCACAGGCTCAAGTGAGGCGGAATCCGGAGGAAGGCCTCGCACACAACGATGAACGTCGAGATATTGAGAAAAGAGTTGGCGGAAAGATCATGAAAGTCATTCCCGTAATAATACATGACTCCTCGAACAAATGGGTGAAGGGGAAACCCGAGCCTGCGGACAAAATGGGGGAGAAACATGACCCACTCGTGGGGCTCCGGAGAAGGGATAACCTGTCTCGCCGGTGGGAGACGGTGGCCGATCTTCTTGGCCAGATACCCGGCTTCTCGGAGCCTCTTGATATCCTTCTCCCGGACGGTAGAGGCCATCCATTTGCCTCCTGCTCTGGATCCGGACATCTTAGAAAAACCTCTCTTCGATGGGGAAGAAGAGCGCTTGGGCGTTGGGGCTCGAGAAGAGGAGAATGAGTCAGCGGAAGGAGAAGGCATCGGTAAAAGAGGAAGATGCCCTATCTCTTTAAAAGAAGGTAAGAGCTTTTTTTTCACCTCCCCACTTGCCTAGTGGAACCCGCTCGTCGCCCACTCGCCACGATTAGCGGTACGGTTGGGTTACCCATACCCGTATTGATGAGAATCCCGTAATAAAGGGGCACGATCTTTGCTTCGACGAGACATGCTAAGGAAACCGCCTCGCAGTATACGATGTGGCTGGTTGTGAAAAAACGGTTCGAATAATGACCTGGCTCTAATGGCATGTCACGTCGTCTAAAAATTGTCAGCTGAAGTATCATTCTCTCGACGGTGGTATGTGAAGATCATTTTGCAGATCCGGACACGACCTACGTGTTCGATAATAACCTTGGAGTAATCGGAGGAGGAACCCGCCTTGCAATGCCGAAGACAAGACTGCGCGCCGGACTCATCGTCATTGAAGCCTGGTTCAGGTGCTACTGAGGGAGTCCTGGATAAGGGGGTATCCGGACAGCCGGACTATATTCATCGTCCGGACTATAGAAGCGTCAAGATACAAGACTCAAGACTTCGGCTCGTGTCCGGATGGGACTCTCCTTTGCGTGGAAGACAAGCTTGGCGGTCCGGATATTATGTTTCCTTCCTTGTAACCGACTCCATGTAAACCCTAGCTCTCCAGTGTCTATATAAACTGGAGAGGACGGTCCTTAGAAGGCCAATCACATTTACAATCATACCATCATAGGCTAGCTCTTAGGGTTTAGCCTCTACGATCTCGTGGTACATCTACTCTTGTATTCCACATATCTTCAATATTAATCAAGCAGGAAGTAGGGTTTTACCTCCATCGAGAGGGCCCAAACCTGGGTAAACATTGTGTCCCTTGCTTCTTGTTACCATCAGCCTAAGACGCACAGATCGGGACCCCCTACCCGAGATCCGCCGGTTTTGACACCGACAGCAGAGGCGGCACTTTGGTGCATTGGCATGCTTGGAAAAAGGTGGATGTGCTACAGGTTGCGCTTGTTGCCTCCGTGCGTCATGTCGTGCCTAGGTTTATGTGCAATATCTCTGGGTGGTGGGAAACAGGTGAGGAAATGGCGGGAAACAATGGAGTGTTCATAGAATGCCATCAATTAATGGAAACTTAGCATATAAGGAACATTGAGCTAGCTCAAGAAGTAGATGATGATGAGATGAACACAGACCACACTAGGGAACCTATCAGTGATGAATTCATCAATCGCAAACGGTTGTACACTAGCAAGCGTTTGCCCACAACACACACGGCTTATTTCATCACAAACAGGTAGAACGGATCAACTGTATGCTACGTACACTACAAAAAAAAGACACATCCGTGACATTTTGGGCCGAACGAATTTTTTGTCATACATATGACACTTCTATGACGATAATTGTGACCAAACCCGGTATCATCATAGATGTGGTGGGCTCCTAATTCTATGACAAAAAATCATGACAGAAAATGGGCTTTTTGTCCTGGGCGGGCCGGAGACGCAGCGGCATGACGTTCTTTGGGCCGTCCATGACGGAAAAAACCATGGTAGAAGTGAGGGCGAGGAAAATTTCAGGGAGTTCCCGGTTACGGTGAGCAGTCGCGGGCCGAGCGATGCGCGTTTCTCTCGTACACGTACGCGTGTGCGTGCGAGGCGTTGGCTCTAACTAAACCCGAGCGATGCATTGGGCTCTACCTGAACCCGAGCGATTGCACTGCAGGCTACACATTACTGAACCCGAGTGATTGATCAATGACTGTTCACTGAACCCGATCGAGCGATTCCTTCACTACTGCTGCTAACTGAAGTCGATCGATGCTGCCTCTCTAGATGAACAGTGAGCGTTGCAGGGAAGGGGGGATTGGATGAACAGTGAGCGGTGGCGTTGCCTCTGGATGAACAGGACCCCGTGGTGTGGAGGCTGGATGAACAGTAGATGGTGGAGGGGTGCCCTTTGAGGGGTGGTTGAACAGAAGCCGGTGGAGTAGCGCGCGGTGGAGGCTGGATGAACAGGACCCTGTGGAGGCTGGAAGAGGTCGACGGTAGCCCGTGGAGGCTGGAGGAGGTCGACGGTGGAGATGAACAGTATCCCGTGGAGTCCCGTTTTGCGGTACGCCACACCCCTCCCGATGAACAGGACCCCTGTTTCGACCGTAGCGCTCCAACACAAGTCCGTTTCGTCCGTTTTGAAGTACGCCACACCCCTCCCAATCAACAGGACCCCGTTTTGACCGTAGGAGGTCCGTTTCCTCAGTTTTGCGGTACGCCACACCCCTCCCGATGAACAGGATCCCATTTCGAACGTGGCCGGTGGAACACAAGGCCGCTTCCTCCAAGCCCTCCAGATGAACACGACGACGCATTCCGTTCTGACCCAACCATGTATACGAGCCATGGCCATACGTATGCGCGAGTAGGCGTTCGAGACCCCGCCCATATGTACACATATGTGGCCGTATTTTCTTTTTTGCACACTGGCCGCTATACGTACGTGTACATGCTACGTGTGCGCCTCTACTACGACACGTGTGCGCCTCTACATCGACCAGTATATATGTACGTACACGTTCGCGACCAGAATGACAACGCTACATACGCTTCGACCAGGTGGGTCCCGACTATCAAGCACTTCCTTGTGTGCGAAAATGTAGCTGGTGGGTGCCAACAGTTAGAGGGGCAAATCGTTTTTTTTGGACACACTTCCTTGCGTGCGAAGATGTAGCTGGTGGGTCCTAGCTGTCAGGGGGAAACGTTTTTTCGCGAAATACAGTGGCCCGTCTGGTGGGTCCCAACTGTCACGTGGAGGAATCATTATTCTCCGCGTAATAAGGAGGCACTTCCTTGCTGCGGCCGTGGACCGAGCTGTCAGCCTCTCCACGTACAGTCCACGTCCGATGGAAGCCGTTCCTTGACCATGTTGACCATGCCGTGCCGAGAGCACCAGGGCGGTGGACGACGGTGAGGCCTAGGAAGGGGACGACATGGAGCCGGGGAAGATGCGGCAGTGGATGCCCACGTGTAGAGGAGTACAAGGGTTCACTGGTTCGCTGCGGTGTGAGCATGTCGTCGCCGCAGAATAACAGGGGGTGTGGGTGAGTAGAGGGATGGCCTGGCCAACAGTGGGAGTAGTAGGGGGCGATGAGGTCTCCGCCACATCGCAGCCGGACACGGGAGGTAGGAGCGTGAGGCACGACCAGTGTTGGTTTGGGCAGCTGGAGCAAGAAGACCAGAGGTTGAAGAAGCACTACGACCATTGGATGGACATCGTATGGTCACTGGAGCTAGAATTGTGCATATTGATTAAGTTGACAAAGCCCTCCATCACCGTCAACTTAGTAGGCCCACAAGTCAGCCTGCCACTATACTGGGTGCCAGCTAACAGGGGGAGTATTCATTTTTTTGTGCATAATAAGGAGGCACTTCCTTGCGTGCGAAGATATAGCTGGTGGGTCCGAGCTGTCAGCGGCGGTAACATTTTTTTCACAAATTACAGAGGTCCTTTCGGTGGGTCCCTGATGTCAGGTGGGGGAATCATTATTTTGTACTTAATAAGGAGGTATTTCCTTGCATGCGGCCGTGGACCCAGCTGTCGGCCTCTCCACGTACAGTCCACTTCAGATGTATGTCGGTCGTTGACCATGTTAACCAAGCCGTGCCGAGAGCATCAGGGCAGTGGACGACGGCGAGGCCTAGGAAGGGAACGACACGGAGGGAGGGAACACTACAAAAAAAATACACTTCCGTGATGATACGTGTTTGTCACAGTAGTTCGCGTTTTTTGTCATGCATGTACATCCATGACAAATTTATGACAGAATCAAGATAGTCATACCTGTGCTGTCGTAGAAGTGTTCCATGACATTACCAAAATTATCATCACGAAAGTGTCCACTTCCATGACGATAAGGGTGACTGACACGTGGCATCCACCGTAACGGAATGCCATTAAGCTATCGGGTCAGGTTTTGGATCCGATAACCCGTTAACAGCCCCAACCAATGGGAAATTTCCACATGTAAAATTCTGATTAGCCGAAGGGAACACCTGTCAGCTCGTCAGTGGGCCAGATGTCGCCCGTCCATTGGAGGAGACATGCCTATGGTACGTTGACACGTGGCTGGGCCCAACAGAGGCCCATATAGGTTAAAAAGGCCGGCCCAGTCAAAGGCCCGTAGAACTTAATCAAGTACTAGTGGGCCAGCCCAATAACGGCATGCTTAATAAAGGCCCATTTACAGCCGGAAACCATATCTGGCCCATTAATTGTTCGCCCAATATTTGGGCCCATTTACGGCCCGAAGCCAGATCTGGCCCGTTAATTGTTCGCCCAATATTTGGGCCCATTTGCGGCCTGAAGCCAGATCTGGCTCGTTAATTGTTCGCCGAATATTCGGGCCCAACTACAGCCCAGTGACTTTCGGCCTGTTAGAGGCATGATATAGACATGGGACCATTTCAGCCCGGTGTGACTTTCGGCCTGGGAATGGCCCGTGCTGCCCAGGGGCCATATATAGTCCGACGGGACATCGGGCCCACTAACGGCCCGTGCTAAAGGTGGCAACAGTTAAGCCCAACGTGACTTTGGGCCTGTTAAAGGCCTGTCGCGTAATTCGGCCCGTTGATGCCTGTACTAAGCTTTCAGCCTCTTAAAGGCCCATGATATCAGTGGGCCAACTAAGGCCCGAGATATGTTTCGGCCTGGTAACGGCCGGTGAGCTAACTGGGCCCATAACGGCCCGGTCTACATTTCGGCCCGCTGAAGGCCTGTCGACGACTAGTGAAAATTGAGGCCCAACATGCATTTTGGCCTGCTAAAGGCCCGTGGTTTCATCTCGGCCGTAACAGGCCAGTACAATATTCAGCCTGTTAATGGCCCAACGCTACCTGGGCCGAACTAAGCGCTGGGTCGACAAAAGGCCCAACTAAAATATAGGCCGGTGTAAGTTTGGGCTTGGCGCAATGTGTGAAGGCCCCAATCATTCGGGCCCAAGAAAGACGCAGGCCGGCCAAATTGTGGCCCGCTAAAAACCTGGCCCGTTATCGAATGTTTCGGCCCGGCTGACTACATCTGATTTTTTTTCACATAGCGAATGATGGAAGTAACTAGTAGGAATTAAGAAGAAACCTACTCTACACAATAAAGAAATTACGGCATAGTAACTAAGAATAAACCTACACTATACAATAAAAGATTTAAGGTATATTACATCCACTGGGCATCGAAGTTCGCCACCAATGATCATAAAGCGCAACGAAGAAGCAGACTACAAAAACTAGGCACCATTGCAGCGTAACAAAGTAATACTGAACCGAGACCACTTCCAAGACAGTTCAAGAAAGGTTAGCCTTGCGGGGGAACTGCTGCGCAAGCTGCTGAGCAAGGCTATGAGATCGGCCTAGCATGTCGGTCATAGCTTCCAGGTGTAGCTGTTTAGCGATGAGGTTCTCATTGGTGTTCTCCGCAATCTTTATTGGTGATAGGACTTCAAGTCGAAGTTGAGTTGCAGAATGCCTTTCTGCTAGAACTTGGGACTGAAGAAGTCGAACAGATTCAGACAACGAATTCTGTGAGCTTGTCTGACTGTTAGTCTCAAGTAACTTGAACACTGCATCAAGACAAGACTTTGGGGTTGTCTCGCTATCTTCAAGATGTTTTGCCTTCTTTGCTGCAACAAAGATGATATCTTCAATATGTTGGGTTTGTCTCACAGCCTTCAGCAGACTTGTGCATGCCATCAGGCATATCACCCTGAAACAAAGAAGAGAGATGACAGTTTTTGCACGTGTATAAACAAAGATGATAACTGTTCTGTCAATTCTATCCAATTTCAAATTAGGAAATAAAGAGTAAGTTCAAAATATCAATAGCGTAATTTGGCATTGTTCATAATGCTGGGAGCTTCACCACACTAATGGATTACCATGTCAACGTAACAAGCATAGATGAAGGGCAAAGAAAATCATTGAATCCATTTTGGATAATGTGCATGGCATGTTGTTCATATCATCAGCCACATCAGTAAGATAAAACAGGAGATGACAAGGTGCAAACGTGGGCTGCTTCACCACACACTGGATTATAGATCCACAAAACCAAGCATACATATAGGGAGTATTAAGTAATGTGCATGGTATGAATAAGAAATTTGGTTTTACAAGTAAAAGTTAGAATTTACGGTTCTTACGAACATGCATTTTGGTAGAAACAGCAAACTAAACAGCAGTAAACGATAGGGAGTATGAGCAAATTAAACAGCAGTTGAGGATAAAGGCTTTAGAAGGACTGACTTACATTAACAGTTAACACCGGCTTTATAATGCCCTTCTCCATGTCAAGGGAAGGATAACTCAAGAATTTCAGCACATAATCTTCTTCATAAGCATTGCCTGTACTCTACATTTTGTAGAGAGTAATTATAGATATGATAATACTGGAAAGGATAGAGGATAATGAAGATAAGATGCAGATTGATGCTACATAATCAACTACCAATCCCTCGAAGTACAAGCGATACAGGACAAAATGTACTGACAAGAGGGATGGGCTACACTTCTGCACTGGCATTGTCTGTGTATTCTACTTGTTGGTAAGATTAAATATAGATCTGATCTTATTTAGTAAATGGTGGGCGAGGGAGATAAGATGCAGAATTATACAAAATGAACCAATCCCTCTTCCCATAATACAAGAGTGTTTCGAACACTGGTGTACTGTACAAAACGTTCTTATATTATGGGACGGAGGGAGTAGCCGTTAATTTAAGTACAGTGATAGACCACGTTCAGTCCTTACAAGAGGACTGCAGAGCTAAACATCTTCAAAAGCATTGGGTTGATTCTAAATTTGTGTAAGAGTCCATACGGATCTTATAATCTCCACCAAATGGGCGATTACGAGGCTAACATGTGCAGTGATGCTACATAATCAAACATCTATGAAAGTAAGTATGGTCATACAGGGCAAGAGGTACTCACGAGAGCAATGCAGTGTGCAGTATATTTGCGAGATTCTGTGGTCCCTTGAGAACAAATGTTCTTTTGCTAACAGTTTTCGTACAAGTGAGACATTAAGGCAAATGCAGAAATGTAGTTCAAATTGTGATGTGATATCATAGACAGTACCTTACGCTGCAGCCGAGACCAATGTGTAACAAGATTATTCCAGTCACCGTCGGATAAATGTAGCACCGGAAACTTTACAGAAATTTCGTTCAGAGGCTTGCCATCGAAGTGCACTTGCCTCAGGTAGGAACGATACTTCATCAACGGGTGCTTGAAAAGCGCAACAAACTCTTGCTTGTCATCACAGTCCAGTTTGCTCCTCGCCTATTTAAAAGAATGAAATCTTGTGTCTTCTGTCAGCAGAAGCATATGCAGTAATGACCATGAATAACATTAGTACATTACTTACGCGTAAGTTGCGGAGGAAGACTGGAAATTTTTCTGTGTCTGCGGTATAATCTTTCCATGAAGGAAAGATGCGGACAAAGTTCCTGACAACAACATAAGCTTCGTCTTCTAAACTGGGAAGAAATGGAACAGGGGTCCTATTTGCTGCAATTGGGGCTCTCTCTGGTTCGAAAAGGGATTTGGCAACTGGATTTGGTGTACTCTTTGCTGGAATGGGAGTTTTGCGTCGTACAGCTGGTGCTATGTCAACTGGCATAATCATACTGTTTGTTGTAGTTGGGGTCTGCTGAGTTGGGGCATCAGAAATGACCATTATAGTAGGGCTAGAGTCTGCTAGAGTTGGGGTATTGTGTGGGTCAGGTGATATTGCAACTACACCTAATGGGCTATTTGATTTATCAGGTGCCACTACCTTTTCCAAATACTTTGCTTGTGCTCCTCCACGATCAGCAATCGCCCTCTTCCTTTTGAACGTCTGATACACAAGAACAACATTTGAATGGATAAATATGGTATGATGACAGATGGAATATGTACTGAAAATGGATAGGCAGGGCGTATTCACATAATGATGTGTAAACTAAGCTAATGGCAGTTCAACAAAGTAGAAGCAATGCAAAGCATCAGTTGCAAGATATGTGCGAGCAATGTAACCTTGGAAAGTTAGAGCAAGTACCTTGATGGGTGAGTAAGAAAGGGCATCTTCCTCTAACTCCTCCACTAGGGAGCTACATTGACTTAGGTCTCCCTCTAGCTCAGAATCACTGTTAGGATCATATTCTGAGCATGAATCTGTAGGTGGAGAGTGTTTGCATTGCATTGCATCCAGACTTGATTTTAGTCCCTTAATGCCAAGTTTGACAACCATGGCATTGTTCTGCTTTATTCTTTTCATGCGCGCAAGATCATAATCACTATGATGCTGTTCAGAATCTGGGATTCATGAAAACATAAAAAGTAGTAAGATTATCTATGGAATGCATTGCGGATTCAACTCGGAGAGTGTCTCCCTATAAACCCCTGCATATGCAAAGTTCACCTCCCCAACCGTCCTGACCAGACCACACACAGAAATACAAACCCCTTATGTCTCTATAACAGGTAGGCACACATTTCAAAACTGAAGTAGGAACATTAGAATCATATGAAATTCGTATTTGAACAAATAAACTAAGCAATTATGACTGGCGTAATGTTTAGCTTCAAGGGTGGAGTGTTGGTAGTGCGACACAAAGCAAGTAGGCAGATTGTATTCCATGTAAAAGATCGAAACCTATGTAAAAGCTGGAAATGACACTTGCTTTCTATACAATGCAGTGTTCGTTACCCACACATGATGGAAGAGATCACATAGAGAAATAGTATTCACTCAGGTCTACGGTTCCAGTATTTAGAAACAGGGTGGTCCACCCTAAAAGAATATTGACAACAAATATGACAAGGTAAGCGTAGATGTAGTGAATCAATCATTTACTTCTGAGCTTATTAGGACAAGTATGCAGAATTGTAACTGCAGTAAGAGACCGTCCAAAATCTGAATGAAGAAGTTTGTCTAGCACTTATTGTTTGCAACTAATCGACGTGAATAATTGGATATTATATCGAATGAGTAAGAAAGACAAGTAAAATTATCAACAAACCTGGCTTGCAGTAGTAATCTGGGTCAATGTCACTACGACCAACAACCCAAAATGACTAGTTTCTGTTCCGAGGGCCGGAATTTTGAAAACCCTGTGAACTTTAGAGGTGCTAAAGATTACCGAAATGCATCTGAACCATTAAGTGTAGGTAGCACTGAGCACACAACAAACCCTAATGACAGTCCTGCCTAATGAGTAATGAATCAATTAGAAAATGGGTGATGTGGAGTGGTTGTTGAGTGTTGAGGACGTATCTCAGGATAAATCGGGTTGGCTTGGTGGGTGCTGCACGCCAGAGCCCTGAACGGACTGAGAAGGTAGGCACGACGGCGCGCCCGAGCAGCGTAACGTTGTTGGACGAGCGGCTCGTGGCCTCCTGTTAGTCCGGCGTCTCCTCCTAGAGTCATGCCGTCCGGGGACGGCAAGTCGCCGGCGAGGCAAGCGGCTGGGGGCAGGTAGAGATCGGAAGCGCGCAGCAGAACAAAGGGGAATCGGGGCCTGGGACGACCCAAAATCCCAGGGTGGGCCGACCCACCGTGGGCACCCTGTAGAGATACACACCCGAGCGACGAACATGCATTTTCGAAACTAATTTAGGAACATTTAGCTGACCAATTAAACAACTCTGTTTTAATAATATCAGATTCGTATTTGAACGTCTAAGCTTGTTTAGCTTGATGCGTGGAGTAGTGTTATTATGATACGAAGCACACATTCTGATCATATAGTGATCATAAAAGGGGGAAGCTCTAACCATATTTTTTTAGCAAAAGAGGGTTTTCGCTCCGATTTATATTAAAGAAACCACCACGGAACCAACATGATCAATTAAACCCTAAGCATGATCAATTAAACCGTATTATGGCTGTGCCATGGCAGATTTGAAGCTGCAAACCGGAGAAATGATATTTAGCATCCATTGTTTGCTTCGAACTAAGAACTAAATTCTAAGAGCTGAAAAGAAAGTAGAGCAACCAAGTTAAGATCTATTTTCTGGTTGAGATCAAAAAGTTCAGGAGATATGAAGTACCACCTCTCTTGCGGCGCCGTGTAGGCATCGGGGGTGCGATGGCTGTCGGTGGCATTGAAGCAGATCTGCGATGGTAGACGGGTGCATCGGGAGATAAGTACCATTGCGGTGGAAGAGAAGGTCGTGTGAGCGGCCCCGACAAAGAGGACGACGGCGCCGATGAAGCGAGAGGACGCGATGCAAGGATATTGGTCCCTCCCCGTGGATGAGAAACGTCCATCTCTAGCAGTGGACGACGTGGTCTTGGTAGGCGCTCTGGCATGGTGGAGGACGGCGGCGATGGACGGGGTGGCGGACGGAGGCTGGTGTGGGGATGGGGTGTTCTAGCGTGGACGGTGTATGAATGGGAAAATGGAGGGAGAGGTATGGAGAACCATGTTTTTGGGACACACTTGTCTGAAATATGGGAAAGTTACGAACTTAGCCCCCATTTAAAATTTGGACATGTCGTCAGTTGGGGATAGGACGGTAATCTCGCATCTCGCCAATATTTTCCCAGAGCGATTTCGGGCGAGGAGAGGGTGGTTGGCGCCCATGGTTGGCACCCATGGTGTATGAACGGGGCTGACAGGTAGGGCGGTTGTGTCACGTCTGAGTGAAGTTACAAACCTGCCCCTACTCAAAATATTTGCCTACATCGATTTCGGCCGAGTCGAGTTTGTTTTGCCGCCCACCATGTATGAATGGGGAATGGAGGGAGAAACAGAGGTCTTTCGGATGATCTTGAATCAAATGTGTTTTGCCGCCCGTGTTTGACGCCCACTGTGTCGGAATGGGCTCATAGGCGGTCGTGTCACGTCTAATTGAAGTTACTAACCTACCCCTATTTAGAGCAGTGGAAATCGGGCCGATGGATTGTCCGTGTAATGGGTAGACAGTAATTTCCATCTCCCAAACACTTGGCTTTGGGCAGCCGATGTGGGAGTGGACATTTTGCAGCTTCTTTCGAATTTTGGGACAATAAGCATCCACGTTTACCCTGGCAATTAAATTCGAACCCATTTTGTATTCCTATATGAATCTTTAAAAATCGTTCTATGTGTTTTTATATATCTTCAAAAGGACGACAAAGATGTATTCCACTGTCATATATGAATATGGTTTACAAATGCCGATACTCAAATTCAGAAACTAGTATCTAGTTTAAGGTGAATTTGAATATTTGGAACACTTCATGTCCAACTCAAATGTCACACACAGCATAATGTGTACTCCCATTTAGATATGTACACAAGCGATGTATCAAGATTCAAATACCGAGTCAATCAACCAAGAATGTACAGAACTAACAGACATATAAACACTTATAGAGTATATGGATCAATAATATCAACTAACATACATAAGCTAGGCCGCTGTACTTTTTTTTGGCTACAACAACATCTTTTCTTTAGCCAGCATCTCAGCCCTTTCTGATGCGTGCCACTTGTGGTCCATCTATACTACTACTATTGCTAATGCACATTCAGCCCGATTGGCATATTTGTAGGTCTGGCACAACAATCCAAATGAAATGTCTCTGAGTCTTATCAATTAATACAGACTTGTGCTCAAATAAAATTACAAACCAAAAAACAAAAAAATATATTACATGATCTCTAAAACAAATGGTTTGATTGATTACATGAACAGACAACACAAAGGTTATTCAAGTATGGAAAGAACATTTCACCTATGATTTACCAGGTAGGAATTTAGTTTCCTTTTTTCCTTCAGGACCTTAACAATCTGGTCAGTCTCAGCTTGCTCCGTTTTGAAATCCACCAAATATTTAATGGTTGACTTGAGTACTGCTTGTGATTCTGCTGTTTGCTTCCTCAACATGTCAACTTCATCTCTAAGTGCAGAAGCAGAATCTCTTTCTACCACTAGTTTAGCCTCTAGAGCATCAGCAGTTGGCAATTCATAATGCACGATTGGGCCGGTGCCACTGCTGTGGGATGATGCAACGTCCATGGGGACCTCGCTCTTTGATCTTGGGCTAACCTGTTTTGCCATTAAAGTTCCGATTGGATTCAGAAAAGTTGAAGTTAGCAAAACATCTCAACTGGGAGTTATAACAGCAAACCAGTTAAACAAACAAGGAATTAAAGAGTTTCAATTGGATGCTGAAAAGTACTCCCTCCGTCCCATAATGTAAGACGTTTTTTAACACTATGCTAGTGTCAAAAAACGTCCTATATTATGGAACGGAGGGAGTAGTTATTAACATCATTGTAACCCGCTGTTGCAGCAGCAAAGCAGTTAAACAAACAAGTAGATATTTAAGTTAAGGCAAACAGGTAATTCTTAACAGTAAGTATCAAACACATAGATAGGCGCAGTCTACAATATGATTAACAGCTGTGCCATTATGTAATCAGTAGCAAACTAAATTAAGCCAAGAAAGGTAATTGAACAATTTTGCAATAAGTGGCTAACTAAAATTCCAAGAAGAAGGTAACTAAACTTACGCTAGTTCTTTGTACAGGCACACTGCAACTTCTTTTTCGCTTACAAGGTTGTAAAAGGAGTCCATGGCATCAATTGCTTGGATACGCAGTCCCAATACTTCTTTCTTCCCACACTGCATTGGTAAGTCGAATGGTTAATCTGGTAAGATGGTGCGTCCTTGATATGTTATATGAGGACGTGTAGTCAGACTAGTTGTATCCAAAGACATCACACTGGCTTTTACTATATATTTCATGCGATTATTTTTGGCATATCGAGATCTAAGCAATCTACAATAGGATGAAAAGACTGGCATCCTTCACATTATTGGCGGACTCAGTTCATAGAAACAAGCAATTCAACCATTCTGTGGGTAAATCAAAAGCGCAACTGGAATATTTTTCACTATCCAATCATACACACAAAAAGGGGTGACGCCACCATAGGGGCTGGTATGGGCGGCCGTCTCAGGTGGCTGGAAAGTGTGCACCTAGTTTGAGTCATCCAGGTTGGCCCACGCTAGTTTTGTTCGTCCCAACGCACGAGCAGGAAATGTAAAAAATGAAGAAAAATGTTTCAATTTGGATGGGCCAATAACATAAGTGCAAGGCAGGCCCTATAGCAGGCTCGCGGTCCAAACGAGCGCCTCCCATATCGATCGACAGCAGGAAAAATCCCAATTCATTCGCTCCAGCCTCCAGTCTAGTTTGCTCCTAACCTAGCCGCCGCTGGACAGACCAACACAGCACTTCCTCGCGCCCTCATTGGAGGGCGGTCGCCGAGCTTCAAGCGAACGGAAGGACAACAAGATGAAGATCCAACCCTGGGTGTAGCCTGCGTGGGAGGCAGCGGCGGCAACACGGGCATGGCATCGAGCTTGCGCAAACAGACATTCACAGCTTGCAAGAGTAGCATGCGCAACGAGTAGGTACATCACATCCCTGATTATATTTAATTCAACTCTTCAATTTCTGGCCAATAGTTAAACCTGACGGTGTTGTAAAACTGCTTGTATGTAGGGATTCTATGAGAAAATGAAACCAATTTCTACTTATTTTATAACTCCCCCAATCAATACTGAACTAACTGAATCTGATGTATCTAATCAAGTTTCCGGTGCAAACATACAAGTTCATGTTGTTCTTGAGCCTGAAGTGTCTAATGAACAGGCTGCTAATGAAGGATTTCATGCAAACATTTTACATGCTCCTGGTGATGAACATATAGTGTCTAATGAGGGATCTAATGCAAGCATTTTGCAAGCTCATTGAAGGATTTAGTGTCTAATGATGATCTACTATGTTGAGAGAGATAGAGATTTGCAGGCATTGATGACAAGCAAATTATAGTGCATTTTCATAGCTTGAGGAAACGTCGAGGCCATCTACCAGAAAGTCCATGTATCATGACAACATAGCATAAATAATTTTCTAATCTGTTGTTTGAAACTATTGGCATACTTGTGCAGGATAGATATATTGATATGCAGTTTGCGCACTGGTTATACGTGCAATTACACTCCGATATTTTCAGCCAAAGAACGAATAATTCAGGCAGGTCAGACCATGTTTGTAGTCCTTGTACACCAGGTTGCATTTTGTGTTTTTTGGTTCTTGCATCATTTAGTGTTTATAATCTGAACTACTTTGGATCATTAGCTGGTTTTCAAAGTGCATGTCGCTTCACATTTCTCAGGTTATGTTGATTTCTGGAGTGAAAGTGCCTTTGTATTTTTTAAGTTAAATGTTCACCCCTGGTAACTTGAATTCGTGGATCAGCCACTGCACACAAATCATACACAAATGCCAGTACGACTTAAATGAAATGCAGGGACTTACGCTAGCTCATTGTACAGGCTCGATGTAGCTCTTCTTGCGCTTGGGATGTTCCATGTACAAGTCCATGTTACCACTTGCTTGGATGTGCAGGCCTTGTGCTCCTTCCATCCCCCTCGGCATTTTTGACATGGCGAATGGTTGATCAAATAAGAGGAATCGACCTTGATGTTGTACCAGAGGACAGATACTTACAAGGTTATACGGGTGTGCAGGATGTGTACCAGATCCCGTAGCCTCGTCATGCTTCGCTAAAAATGGATTTGCTTGTTTCAGATGATATCTCCAGAAGAAATAAGAGTTAAAGTCATAGTTTCATAGGCGTGTAAGCTAAGAGAGCAGTGAAAGGATATCCAAACATCGTCGGAACGGTGCACAAGGGAGTGATGTGTGGATACCTAGTTCGGGCCGGCGTTTGGGCATGCTCGCCTAGCTATAGTGCGGGTCACTTTAGAGCCGTTGAGGGTGATGCGCTGGCGTTGGCTGGCCGCGCACGGATGCAGATCTTGAGTGGCAGCGGAGCTCTACGATGCGGTGGACGAGACCGTTGGTGAAGCCCCAACGACCTCGGGGGGCGGAGGTGTGACGATGTGCTCGGTGAAGTAGCCCCGGTGAGCTGGGAGACGGCGTCGGTGAAGCGCTCCTGATGTGGTGGAACTCGGTGTCTGTGAGGCACGTCAGTTGCGGCGGCCGACGTTGTCGGTGGACCACCCGGTGCGGCGGACGAGGGCATGGATGAAGTAGCTCCGATGCGGTGGTGAAGCGCGACCGTCGTCTTCGTCGTCGTCATCCGTCACAGAGGTGGGGAACGGTGGGGAAAGATACGAGAGGAGGGGCGATTCGAGGGATTGCAGCGAATTAGGGATTTGAGCAATCTGGGCGCGGAAGGGGACGGACGAGAAGAGAGATTTTGCAGGGCTGGAATTGGGGCCGCCAGATATTTCAATCCGAAACGTGGAAGCGCAAACTTATATTGTCGTCGTCCTTGTTTTTGGGGGAGGGGGGTGGGTGGCTGGGTGCTACGCGTCCGTCCGACACACGCGACCACCCCGACAGGACTATGCTTCGGTGCCTTAAGGCACCTGCCTTTGTGTCCATGACATGTGGGCCCAACAGGTGGCTGGCCCACAGGTCAGTCACCCAAGGGCTGTTGCTTTTAAGGCACCGAAGCAGCGTCCACCCCGACACGACCCTAGTCTGCCTGGTGCGCCTACATTTGAGAATGCAAATGAATCTTCTTTCATTTGCAAACAAATCTGTATGTATTACCATGCACGTGTTTTCCTTGCAATAATTAGTCATTCGAAACGAGATACTCCATCCGTTCACTTTTGTAAGTTGTTTCAGACAACTTAAAATGAACTGTCTTGCACATTGTCTGAAATGTCTTCAAGGTCTTATAAAAGTGACCATAGGGAGTACTATAAATTAATTAATGAGGAGTTATTTGAAAAAAATCAAAACGGTACCTGTCAGTGTCAAAACCGGCGGATCTCGGGTAGGGGGTCCCGAACTGTGCGTCTAGGCGGATAGTAACATGAGACAAGGGACATGATGTTTTTACCCAGGTTCGGGCCCTCTCGATGGAGGTAAAACCCTACTCCTGCTTGATTAATATTGATGATATGGGTAGTATAAGAGTGGATCTACCACGAGATCAGAGAGGCTAAACCCTAGAAGCTAGCCTATGGTATGATTGTTGTTCGTCCTATGGACTAAAACTCTCCGGTTTATATAGACACCGGAGAGGGCTAGGGTTACACAGAGTCGGTTACAATGGGAGGAGATCTTCATATCGTATCGCCAAGCTTGCCTTCTACGCCAAGGAAAGTCCCATCCGGACACGGGACGGAGTCTTCAATCTTATATCTTCATAGTCCGGGAGTCCGGCCAAAGGTCTTAGTCCGGCCATCCGGACACCCCCTAATCCAGGACTCCCTCAGTACCCACGCTAATGTGGATTAGAGTGTGTCACATAATTAGTTATTTGAATTAGAGTGTGTGTCACTTAGTTAGTTATTTGAATTAGAGTGTGTGCCACATAGCGATCTCCAATTCTAACGTGGATTTCGCATTTCACTATATCCACGCTACTTTTTTAATACAAATTCATATGTATATGATGAACACCATGGTATTGAGAAAACTTTTGGATGGATTCAAACATATGACCTACAAAATAGCACAACAAATTGAGCCAATATCAATGTTTCGAAACTTAGTATGGCACGAATTCGAAATAATTACCCGTATGCCTGGTCCTCGGTTCAAATCTTACGATGTACACCGAATTGAAACCTCGATATTAAGTCTCGTACTATGTACATTCAAATGTTGTTTTTAGCCCCCCCCCCCGCGCACAAACGCTACATACTTACCGTATCGGTCAATCTTCCTTTCCTAACCACCTTAGCAAGCTATCGGTTTCCAACACACGTTCATTCTTTCTCTCCATGTTTCGATCTCTAAGTCTCTCAACTACACAACCCCTTTTTCCACTCCTGTTACCAAATGTATTTACCTCACACACCCGCCATTTCACCCCATGCCGAGCTCCCTCTCTCTCCCCCCTCTCCCTCTCACCCTCTCGCGCTAAATACATGCATTGCCTATCCAGCCCCCCCCAACCTCTCGTGCGCACGAACGCATGTTGTATATCTAGGTCACTCCCTCGAGATTGTCTCACTCTTTCTTCCGCACGGTGGGCCACACTATCTCAATCTCGCTCTCTTTATCTGAGTCTCGCTTAACCTCGTTTTCTTTCACACACAAATGATATATCTCCCTGTTTGGGCCTCGATCGACACACTCTATACTCTCTCACGCAGATTGTCTATCTAGATCAGTCCATCCAAGCCGCCGCCATTCTTTCGACCTCAAGGTGGGCCACGCTCACTCAATCTCTCTCTCTCTCTCTCTCTCTCTCTCTGTGTGTGTGTGTGTGTGTGTGTGTGTGTGTGTATGTCTCGATTTACCTCGCTCTTTCTCGGACCAAAACGATATATCACCATGTTTGAGCCCAATTCGACCTATTCACATTGTATACTCTCTCACGCACATCGTATATCTAGGTCACTCTCTCCAACCCGTCTCACTCTTTCGATCGCACGACGACCCTATGTGATCGGTTGACCTTGCTTCCTCCCACGCACAAAATATATCTACACGTCTATGACTGGATCATCTCTCAAGCTCTATCTTACAGCCCCCACCCTTACCAAAAGCTCAATCGGACAATATCTCTCCAGAGCATATATATTTGTTCAATGAATGTCGGACCACACTCACTTTGTCTCTATATCTATATGTCTCTCGATTGACCTCACTTTCTCACACCGTATCTTCCATGCGTTGAAGCTACTACCTCTCCATCCCTCGCAAAGCCGGAGCTATTTACATTGCGAGGGGCACTCCAACCTTGGATTAATTTGTGTAGGCATTTATTCCGGTCGGTTTAGATTATATTTCCATAGAATTCGGCCCACAACTACTCCAAACACCGTTGCAACCCGCAGAACTCCCCTAGTTGATTTCCCTTTGGCTCGGTCATCGCTCTCTCGCACGTCCTTTCTCACCTTCAACGTCGGACCATGGTATTATTGAAAAAACTATGTTGTTCTCTTTAATTATTATAAATAAGCTACAAAACTACACACCGATAGTCCACTTGGAATGGAACAAATTTCGACCCACAAATTAAAGTGCTACAAACTACACACCAAGGGGCCCACATGTCATGAAACAAATTTGGACCCATATACAAATTAAAAAATAAAGGACGAGGATCGAACACGTGACCGGGCCTTCAAGCCGCACGTCAATAGGCAACATACGTAGAATAGCAATGTTTGTTGTACCCCCTTTGTTCATATAATGTTTTTATATTACCACAACCTAATTAATGGATAACATGTAATATTATTTTTAATACTATTCGCCTTCACTTACTGGTGGGTTCCTTGTGTGCTCTCTCTCTCTCTTCCCCTTCTGCGTTTAGACGCATGGGCAAACAGGAAGAACTCGTGGGCGATGTTGCCATAGACCATATCTGGATGCGTTCACAACTCACAAGTCACGGCACCAGTTTCACGTACTAGCAGCACTAGTCAGTGTGTACGTGCAATGCACGTTAATTTGGAAGTATATTAAGTGCATGCGGATATTAACTACTAGGATATTATTTGCGTGTTGTCATGTGATTAGCACTATTTTTGGCATGAAATTAACTACACGATAAACGTGTTGAGCGCTCGACATTGAAGCAGTCTAGGTCATTGGATGACAAGGAATACATGTGGCTTGATGACGTTTTATATTTAATTTGATACGGCTCTAGCAGAACATTCAATTGATCAAACCATACATTTCGTTCAGTCTGACTCCGACTTTAAATTATACGACGATCGACATAAAATAAACGGAAATGGTAACGTTCGGATTTTAAGCATGGCAATCCGAACGTTTTTCATGGCAAATTTAGATTACGCGGCGGCGGCGGCGGCGTCTCGTGGTGGGAAGTGGCTCCTCTGCCGTGCTCTGTGTGTCGTCGGGCCACTGACCGACGGCGACGGCGGCATCTTGCGCCGTTGTTGGCGTACTCCTAGACGTTGGCCTAGCTTCAAGGAAGGCCAAAATGTTCTGGACTTCGGAGTGAGTCAACTGGCGGGAGGAGGCAACTGGCGTTGGTGCAAGGAAGCGGTCGACGGTGGCCATCCATGCCGCTGAGGGGGGCACTGGCACCCGCGCGGGGACAGGCGCTTTCAACGGCGCGGCGGAGACGTTCGTGTGCATGGGCACCGGCACGGGCGCGCACGTCAGTGGACGCACAGGCGCATGCGCTGGCAGGTGCACGGGCACTGGCACGGGCGTGTGCGTCAGTGCACGCGCAGGCGCATGCGCTGGCAGGTGCACGGGCGCGTGAAAGTCGGCGGGGACCTCGTGGAACCCTGTGGCATCAAGCTCGGTGACAATGTGCGGCTCCCAGCCCATCAATGCCACGGGGATGGGCTCTAGCGCAGTCGGGGCAGCGGGAGCCGGAACGGGAGCGGGGACAGGTGCGGCGTCTTCCCGCAAGGCCAGTTCAAGCTTGTCCCAAAGCGCCTTATGTTCTTGAGATTCCGGCTAGGTGTCTTCCTCATGAAACTGGAACACTAAGGTCAGACCATCGTGATGCGGCATGGCGTACGTTTAGGTCAGGCTAGTTGGAGGTATACGACAGGAGAATCGGAGAGGAAGAGAGAGGATTGTAGCGATACCGGGTAGTGCGGGGTTGATTTTAAACTGCGGCGCCGGCAACATTAAAAGTGGGAGCAGTTGGGACTACGGTGGGCGGCGGAGCCTAGTCAAAGGGCTCGCCTCCCAGTGAGTCTGCACAACGGTCTGCTCGCACGCCTCCCTGACAGCCGGCCCAGCGGTCTGCTTGCACGCCTCCCGTTGACTCACACGCTTGCTGGGACGGCACCTGCCGATGAGAAGCGGGGACTCATGGCGGCACGTAAACGCCCACGGTTTCAATAGTGAAATTGTTCGCCTTAACATGACAGGTCTTTTCCCTCAAAAAAAACGTGACAGGTCTTTGTTCCAAAATACCTTGGCTCTTCATTTGTGCAACTTGTTAGAAGCAGCTTGTCTCGAATTGAAGAAAAAACTTACGAAATAATATTTGTGCCATATCACGTGACCATGGTCAGTTTCAAGAATTTATGCTCGCTTTTGGATTTTCTGAAATTTAAGACCCAGGATTCGAAACAATGTCATAACCTGCATCATGCAATAAATTTTCAAGCCGTACATCTGTCCTGTTGTATTTCTTAAGAAAGGATTTGGTCAAACATTTTGCTTAGTTAAACCTCCTTTCCGGTTTATAGGGCTCAATTCAAAAATCTCACCAACCAAGGTAGATGGTGAGTGGTGGAACAATTGTTGTAGTTTGCAAAACCACTCAATTAATGCGCTTGTTTTCCTCAAAAATTGTGTTTACGAATGCATTAATTGCAATGCATGCATGGATAAAGTACATGCATTGGTCAATTTTCTCTTAATACTTGCATGTAATGATTTATTGCACCTTGAAATCTGAACATGTGATGGGGAACAACCAAATTGAGACTTATAAAATGGGAAAACTAAAATTTTGAGATAAGCCCTATAAACCGAAAAAAGGATAATCCCTCCGTACCAGTGCATTGCCTGATATATTAACTCAAGTACTAGGCACGAACAAAAAAAAGTACTAGGCACGAACAAACAGGCTCAATTATGTGCTCATCCTAGTGTAGTAGTAGTAGTACTAGGCAATGCAGTTGACGGGTGACATTGACGAGCGGCGACCGAGGGAATTGAACCTTGCTCAACACGGTAGGTAACGTTGTCTAGTTACTAAAGCATCCCTCCGTTGTTCATCGGTAGTCATTATGGACCGGGGACATGAGGGGAATTTCCTAGGGCTGGAATTCTGGCCGCCAGATATTTCGACTTGAAACGCTGAGGCTCGACTGGTTGGCGTTGCCTAATGTGCGTACCACGCACGCCATCGAAGGACACGCGCCCGTTTTTTTAGGATCAACACGAGCCAAGGTCTGGCTGGTACGCCGTTGGGTCCTACCATTTGAGAATACGAAAGGAACCGTTTAAATTGCCGAACGAATCTATGTGTATTACAATACCCGTATTTTCCTTGCAAATACTAATCTCAACATGGTAATTGATTTATGACGAGTCGTTGAATTAGAGTGAATTTGTGATATAGTGATTTCAACGTGGATTTCACATTTCATGGTATCCCTAGTAAGTTTTCCAATGCAAATTCAAATTTAAAAGATGAACAATATGGAGGTGAGAAAACTTTGTATGCATCAAGCATATGACCACACACACACACACACACACACACACACACACACAGAGACACACACGCACGAACACAACAACAATCCAATAAGTATAGTGCATCTATTTTTCCAACCCATGCATGTATGACACAAGTTCAAAAATACTCCTTCTATTCCTAAATATTAGTCTTTTAGAGAGTTCAACAAGTGACTACATACGGAGTAAAATGAGTGAATCTAGACTCTAAAATATGTCTATATACATCTGTATGTGCCAGTCCATTTGAAGCCTCTAAAAAGACTAATATTTAGGAACGAAGGGAGTAAAATCTAAGACATCCATGGTCCTCAATTCAATATTTAAAATGACATGAAACTGAAACATGAATATTAAGTCTAGTACTACAGTACATGCAAATGTTGTGTTTAGGCAGAGCTATGATTGTCGGGGGCCAACCCCTCGACCTTAGATAAAACTGTGGAGCTCTGTTTAGGGTTGTTTAGATTATATTTGTTCCCACCATCCCAACCACCGATTGGTTGTGCACCGCCCACCCCTCCTCCCCGGGAGAATATCATGTGCCCCCATACCTTACATGCTATATGCCGATACAAGTTGCTTGGAGCTTGTAGATCTGAGATATAGCAGCTCACATGATGTGTCTTAATTTTTTTGCAAGAAACCTTGACGAGTTTGAGAATTGCACACAATTTGTACAAAAACTACTTAGATGCCCTTTGATCCCATATCCAACGACCTCGAAGCTCGTATCACCGTGGCATCTAAGATGAAGGAGGACATCATATTCTCCTGTATGTAAGAATATCATGTGCCACCAGTGGCGGAGCGTCATGGGGACAATTCCGGGCCTTGGCCCCCCCCCCCTTCCAAGAGGAAAATTTGCCAAATACTCTTATTTATCTGCTAATTGCTCTACTAATCCTCTGGCGTCTCTGATCACCCTAGTCTTTTCTATGTCATATACACTTAGTTGGCCCCCTCTAATATCTGATTCACGCTCCGCCACTATGTGCCACCACACCTTAGATGCTTTGGTGATACAAGCTATTCGGAGGCGTTGGATTTGTGACCCAACACCTCCTCGGTGGTTCGAATGGTTTTTTGCAGAAAAGCCCCCAAAGAGTTCGGCCACTGCTTACAAGCACAAAGACTGCTCAGATGCCATTGGATCTTAGATCAAACGACCTCCAAGCTCGTATCACCGTAGCATCCAAGCTGCGATAGCACCTTATGTTTTCTCGCACGGGAGAGTATGAGGTGCTCCCGCACCGTAGATTCTATGGTGACGAGTTCACTGAGATCTAACGGCCCACAGTAGGAGGTTTGAATGTTTTTGCAATATACGGCTGATAGAGTTTGGGAAATGCACAGAAAGTACAAGTACTATGCATTTGCCATCTGATCACTGATCATACGACCTAGATGCTCATATCACCATAGCGGGTAATTAAGCTACGGGGAGCACCTAATATTAGCACCGGGGAGCCGTAGGATCGAAGATGCAGCGGCACACACGAGGCCTGAATGTTTTATTTGCAAAAAAAACATTGGAGAGTTTGGAAATTGCGCATAATTACAAAGACTACTCCCAAGCCATTGGATCTCACTTCCAACTGTGTAAAAACTCGTATCACCATAGTATCTAAGCTGCGGGGTGGATGTGATATTCTATGCCGCTGTCATTTTTGTTCGTAAACTTGCAAAATACGTGTAACTCGTGCCGTTACTTGTCTAACCGCGCAAAGTGTTTGTTCAAAAAAACCATCCTACACTGAAATATCGGAACAACACACGGGGGTCCTATTGTCATTAATCAAATTTAGACCTAAAACTAACAAATCTTAAAGAGGAGATTCGAACTGGCAACCTGGACTACAAAGCGTAAGTCGATAGCCTAAAAAAATGAACGGTTGTTGGCTTTGTCCCATAACTTGATTTTATACAGTACTTGCGTTGAGTAGAGTAGAGGGAGTGCCTCATCAACACGTGCATGACCGTTGTCTCACTTACGGGTGGTCCTAGGTCTGCGATCTCAATCTCTCTTCTCTCCATCGTCTAACCTTTGCACGGGCACACACGAAGAGCGGCGCTAGCTTGCCGTGGTGTTATTACAACTACAAAAAGCTTGGAAAATAGAAGAATTGCCTAGAACAAGAGACGTTGCGACTGGTCGAGACGGAGCTAACCGTGCCACGTTTGCATGATGAAGCTGTGTGGCTAGTGGGGTGTTTTCGACCGACTGGCTGGGTCCTGAGATCGAACCATCGGTACTACGTCTGATACAGTATATTTTTACACGCACATTTTTCCTCCGTGCCGAGACGTGGCACACCCTACCGCGGTTTCGGGGTACTCCCGGGTGGTGCACGCATATATTCTTCCTGACGTGGGACGCCCTACCGCGCATTTTCTTGGTCCTCCTCGGTCGTAGCACCGAAGCAAGTAAATGAGTCGTCAAATCACGAAAGACCACCTTTCCCGCCGAGTACATCGGTGAAGCATGGTGGCTAGCTAGTTGGGCTAGTTCGACCGATTAGCTAGGCCGCCGCCACATTTGTTTTTTCACCCCTTTTTTTATCTACTTGCCGGCATGTAAATTTAAATATCCACCGCGGCGTTGCTCTGGTGTTTGGGTGCGGCAGGATTTTAATTTTTTTGATTGACGGGAGCAGGCGCGATAGGATTTTTAATTTTTTGATTGACAGGAGCAGGCGCGGTAGCAATTAGTCACGATGACTCCGCCTGTAAAAACCCACTGCTCCCTGATCTGAGAAGCCGTCGACTGGTGTTTTACCATGGTGAAAACCAAAAGATTCCCCGCTCCTCGGCTGGCTCCCTCCGCCTTCCCGTAGATTGCATTCCCTTTCAGCCGTTTCGCCCCCTTTGCTTCCTCTCCCCATTGCTTCTACCTGGTTCCATGGCGGCGCATCAGATCACGGAGTCCGAGGTGAGGCGCCTGACACAGGAGCTCCATGCCAAGGATGCGGAGCTCAGGGCCAAGGACATGGAGCTCTGTGAGCTCAAGGAGGAGAGGAGTGCCATGCTCCTCCGTTATGTGCGGGAGTTCACGGAGCTTCAAAAGCGGCAGGCGTCCACCACAAAGATGCTCGAGGCGTCGGCGGCGTTGCTGCAGAAAGTGGGAGATACGATAGGCCATCAGGGGAGCCGGCTGGAGCACGAGCGGGCCGATCGTGACGAGGTCCAGGATCGCCTCAGCCACTTGGTGAACCAAGTTGCCACGCACGTGTTGCGGCTGCGCGATGCCTACCGTCGTGCCAGCGCGACGATGCCGGCCATCGGGCTAAACCCGTTCGACCACCCGGTCGACTTCAACGAGCTGCGGCTTCCTGACCTAGTCTCCTTCTTCAGCTATATCTCCGAGGAGCTGAGCTGTCTCCGCGTGATGGTGGGGGCTGAGTTGGACAAGGAGGGGTTGCGCGCTGCCGTCGCCGTTGCTGGGCAAATCCTTTCAGGGCTCCGTCACCGGAATCCATTCGTGCCATTAGACGCCGTCTTTGACGAGCTGGCTCCCGTCGACCGGGAGCGGGCTCTGCGGGCGGTTGCACCCTGCATCACCAACGTCGCGCGCCTCGAGAAGCAGAGGGACTTCGGTGGTGTTTAGGCGCCCTCTGCATGGGCATGTCCATGTCTCGGTGCAACATGACCGTTGGATCAAACTCAGACGGTGCAGATTCGTCACTGTAGCACAAAGCGTGTGGGTGTGTTTGGTTGCATTCTCATCTCAATATAGTTGTTTCCTCTTGGTGTATTTTTGTCAACCTACTAGTGTGGACTCATGCACCCTTCATGCACTCTGCCAAACGCCCAAAAGTGGGTCGAGAAGGGAACTTTTGCTCCCATCCCGTGCACCCTTCATACACCCTGTCTAACACTATAGGATGTGCTTCATATGGTTCATGTTTTGTGGAGTACTGTAGCACCGTACTCTCCGTGCGCTGTGGACCTAGTTCTGTTAACATTGATCTCACCGTTCATTCTCGACCGAACAGTCGAAAAAGCGGTACTATGTTACATATAGGAGTAGTTGATATGCGCACAACACAACAACAAGATTGTGTAGTACTGACGTATGAACCACTGCACATGCATAGTAGTAGGAGCACTGTGTATGTTCAAGTGGCTGCCGTGTTTCGCACTCCTCCGTCGTAAGAGTGGAAACGCTTGTTGTAATCATTTTTTTCTTCAGAATGAAAAATAGTGGACACGCTCTACTGTGCGGATCCTCCTCCAGCCATGCATTAAATTACTCACTTTCGCCGAAGTGTGGGACAGCCAGCACCTGGGTCCACCAGCCATGCACTAAATTACTCCGTAGTAGAGTGACGGTAGACTACCCCGATCGAACCGCCGCAGTAATGCCCAATAAGCCGTCAAATCACAAAGCCCCCTCCTTTCCAGCAGTAAGTTGGACGGACGAAGCAACCATCATTTCACTCTTCTCTCTCAGCTTCCTCTCTTGAAGAAAACCCCCACTCGCTTCGCTTCTCCCTCATCTCATTCCTCCTTTCACTCTTCTCTCTCAGCTTCCTCTCTTGGATGTACGCCGGAGCACTGGCCGACGTGATGTCTATGGCTCTGGCCAAAACAATTGAGGCTCATGGTACGAAGAAGCGCAAGCACCCCACCAAGACTACCGCAGACAAGCTCAAAGCCATCGCCCTGTCCAAGCCCCCCTCTCCGGGATCCCTCATTAAGCAAGTCCAGGTAATGTCTCTTGTTGACGATCTTTTTCTCGATCTTGATCGTGTTTTTTCATCTAACACGCAATACTAGTACTGGTAGTACAACTTTCTGAGTGATCTTGCATGTGATTTTAGTGTGCCAAATGACGGTTCTAAATTCCTCTTTTGACCAAAACATGCGAGAGGTTGACACTGATTTCTTATAGATTACTTTCAACTACTCCCTCTGTACCAAATTTCTTGTCTTAGATTTGTCTAGATACGGATGTATCGACTTGATACATCCGTATCTAGACAAATCTAAGACAAGAATTTTGGGACGGAGGGAGTACTTTATGAACATCAATGCTACCTTTTAAGAGGGTATATTTGCCTCAGTAACTTGTGTTATGGATATTGCATGTAATCCCTCTGCTCTCATGCCTTTGAAGACATGTTCTAGTGTCTTTGTTCACTCATTTCTGTGCGTATATGTAGTCATATATGGAGTATAATATCAAAAATCATCTTATATTTCTGAACGGAGGTAGTAATGAAATATGGTTTCTGTTTGAATTAGAACCAGGTCCGCGGTGGAGATGAAGTTCTCAAAGTCATGCCGTGTGAACTGGAAGACCTGATGATGAGTTCTACTGCTGAACTATCCAGCTGCTGTGTCCTTGTCGCCACCTGTCCTGAACTAGTGTTTTCTTGTAGCATTGTTGTCAGGCGTGTTCTCGAGGCTGTACTTGACCACAACAATTTCCTGGCTTTGCTTTCGATTACGAAGGGTGTGGTTCTTGTAAAGCTTCCCAAAAAATCTGATGCGGTCTGTCTTCATCATCATGTTTATGAGTGGAAAGACCACTCTGTTAGGTTCTCCAAGGTTGACAAGATGGTGATGGTGCATGTAGACATCTCACACGAAGTCCGTGGCCTAGTCAGTTATGCGGGGTTCGTGCCATAGGTCGGTGGCAAGAAATACTCTGTAGAGTTTAGTTAGTGCAACTTTGCTTGTCTGTAGTAAGTACTATTGTTCAGTACTTGATTTGTGTTTGTGAACCCTGTATTGTTTATTAGTACTGCCGCTTTTGGTGTGTGGTCAGTCCTGAGAACGGTCTATGTTAATGTTTGTCCACTCAATTCAGTCTGTACATTTTGAAGTATCTAGATCATATTTTTTGTGAGGACGGTTTATCAATTATGGTTACACTCCAATATCTGTATGCATTGCAGGGTTTATCGCACCCACCAGGATTTCTAGTCCCATGGATGTTTGGTCCATACGATTTGTCACGACCTTTGGACTGTCCTGCTTGTGGGAGTAGGCAGGGCCCCTGCATGCCACGCGTAGTTGGACGATCAATCTTCTGTTTAGTACTTCAACATAGTGATTTCCTGGTAAGGATTCACTCGTGTCACATCAAGTAAATCTTATTGATTTACTGTCTAAATCTTATTGATTTAATGTCATGTTTTCTTTCTTTTCTTGCAATTTTACGATGTAGGTTTTGCCATGTGACATTCATCACAGAATAAACCGTTTGGTTTTCTCTATGATGGCTATTTTTGCAAGGTTCACTTCTTATGTCGTGTCAGTAGCAAAGGCACTGTCCATCACTTATATTACTGGAAAAAATTGGATCAGTTTGTTATCTGAGTACAAGCTGAATCCCTATGATGAACTGCAGTTTGGTTTAACAAAAACGCCACAATTAGTCCTTCTCGCGTTTAAAAGAAATGAAGAAAAAGACTGGATCAGGATCACGGATCCTAGTCAAGTTAGAAAGCTGATCATAGCAGACAAGACACGATCGCCACTGTCTCGCACAGATCGAGCACCGGCAGTTGCTCTAGCACTGACAGCGGCAGCATCTCAGTATGATCCAGCTTAGGATTGGGCACCGACCGCGTCAGTGGATCAGTCTGATCTACTGGAGGATCGGGCATCGACACCGGCACCAGCTCTACAAGGAGCACCATCTCCGGTAGCAGTTGCACCGACAACAGACTGGGCTGCAGTTCGCACTTCATATACCAAAGTCCTTACAAAAACCGACATGTCCACCTTCTTGGTAAGCATTGGCCGCCCAAGTGCTTCGTTCTTTTTTCTTTCCATGTTGTTTCACATGATTCACTGTGTTTATCTAACTGTTTGGGTATGTCTTCTTGTTTTCAAACAGAGAATTCCTAGAGCAACAAGGGAGTCGTTCAACAATCCGGGCGACCGCGGCCAAGTTTCTCTTACCATGTGCACCCTTGGTGTGAATGAACCTGCTCAATATATTGTAAGTACAAAGGATGGTCGCATGATGATTGATGCTAAAGTATGGTCAAGGTTCAAATCTAAATCATATTTTGCCGTAGGGGATGATGTCAAAATCGAACTTTCTCAGCAACAAGAGCTGGTCCAAATCAACCTTGAAATTCTTCAGTAGCAGGACGCAACTGCCGAACTGATCTATCCTCCGAGAGATTTTGATGTAATAATCTGGCATGGTGAAACAAGTGTCTTGTGTGTATAAGTAGTACAACAGTATTATTTATCACATGGTATATCGTTGATAGAATTGCAACTCTGATTGCTGGTTAGGAACTGTCGTTCGATTTCATTCCAACAGCTGCCGTCCTTTATTCAATTTTGTGTATTTGCCTTGCGGCATCATCTAAAACCAGCGTAGTACCGATCGCTTGCAATATGAAAAGCGTTGAGGTAGAACACATGGGCCCCCAAACATGCAGGGTCGGCCTGCGACCCAAAGTCCAGAACCGTGAGCCTATCTGAGTATTATATTCTCAGCTGAACCCCCATAAAAAAAACTGAACCCCCATAATGCCCGTGCGTTGCAGAGGGAGTATATTTCTCGGCAAGGTGAGCCTGTGATATAAAAGATTTGTATATGTCTTTACAGAGGGAGTATCTCTCGGTCAAAAAATATATTTATGTGTAACTAGTTACTCCTGTCTTTCTACTTCCTTTCGCTGATATGTGGGGCAACCGGCAACGGGGTCCACGTGCCATATGCACAAATTAGAGTGCACAACTTCACGGTAGACACACCCCGGTCGTAGCATCGCAATAATGCCCAATGAGCCGTCAAATCACAACCCCCCCTTTCCAACTTTAGCAGTAAGCTGGACGGACGAAGCGGCAATATTTCACTGGGCCTAAATCCCCTTCGCCCTCGTCTGCTTGTTCAGAGAAAACCCCCGCTCGGCGATTGCATAGGGTTTTCTCATGGAGAACCAGGTACGAATTCTTCATCCATCCCTGATAAATCCAAGTCCCTTGGTCGCAGGTAATCCTAGGATGGCAGCCGCCGCCGTTGATGCATTTTTCTTTGTACTGAATCTAGTGTGTTTCAGTTACAGTGCCCAAAGTGCGAGTACCCTGTAGATTTCTGCACCTTCGGCGAGACGCCACACTTGTTCCTTCTCATCCAACCACAACATTTTGAAACGCGCACAGTATGTTCCTAGAATCCTCTTCTCCATCCGGGAGGGTGGTTTTTTTTTGAACATGCTGTGTTCTCATATTATTTTTCCTGCAGTGTATTATTTGCTCTGCCAGAACACATGTACTCAAGATGCTCGGCCTTGCCATAACTGAATACACTAGTTTAATGGTCATAGTGAAGACAATCCACGGATATTACTTCCGAGTTGGGTTCATGAACCAAGAAGATCGCTGCTTTTTTTATGGCCGAACTTGGATAAAGTTTCTCAAGTGTTACGGACTGAAAGTTGGCGCACGAATGTTGATGGAAATAGCAGAACCTGGTCTCATCTTCACTGCGATATTCCACCCCGACGTCGTTCCAATTGTTCATCCATGTTAGTTTTATATATGGCTCTTGCTTGTTGCCTCGATTACTTCTTAATCCACCTATTCTGTCTAACTAATCACAATTTAACTTTAGAAGTAGCAACGAATCTCTCACGAAGATGATACTTCTAACTGATATTTTCTTATAGTTGGTGTCACATGTAGGTTTTTTCAGAGTTAAGCAGGCTGCTCATTTGTTATTCTGTAGTAGCTTGGCTGTTACTGATGGCACTGAATTTGACTGGGACGACATCCACATGTTCCTACACTTTATTGATCGTCTTGAGGTCCTTTTGGGGCGTTTCAATGGTGGAAGGCCACGTGGGATATGTGTGCCAGTGCTGCACTGGTTGAACAGGTCCAACTGTGTCGAGAAACTTATGGTATGAGCTGTTTTCTGTTATATATGTTGTTCATAAACTATTGCTTATACACAGTTTTACAGCTGTGATCTTCTTGAACAGGAACTGCCGAGTTCTATTGTTCCTATACAGATGCCTGACCATGGTCGGGACAGACTTGCGCTTGGTCACAACATGATGTTTATGTCAACCTACTCAATTCCCCTTGGAGGCAAAAAGATAATTATTCGTGGGTGGTCTCAGATAATGAAGGCCCGTCCATCTTGGAGAATAGGACAGAAGATTATGTTCATGCTTTTCCATGGATCTAAAGCAAACATCCTGTTTATTGACCATGTTGCGAGATGAAGCCGCTTTCAGAAGGTTGTGGATGCGCGGGGTGGCGCCTGGGCCTTGTCCTGGGGCTTGGCGGCGACACCCTTGGTTAAATGTAGCCTGTAGCAAAGTAGCACTGTTCGAGGCCTGCTTTGTACGGTTGAACCTGTATAAGTACGCATACTGCTTTCAGCTTTGGTTGTTAAGTGCCCCTGCTGGTTTCAGTTAAGGTTGTTAAGTACTCCTGGTGCTTTTACAGTCTGTCGTGTTTCTTCAGTCCTGTCTTCCTCCAGCCGCCAAAACCAAACCAGCGCCGGCGGGGCTGCCTGCTTCCGCCTCCCACGGCTGGCTGCGCCTCAGCGCACGCATCGCCGCCCCACCGTCTCCTAAATCGTTAACGCCGACGTCCTCCGCGTGCTTTGGTGCACTCGTCGTGGCGCCGCCCTCTCGCGTTGTCAACATGGTCAACAAACAACAGGAATCGGCAGAAGTACGTGGAGAGGATGACAGTAGGGGCCCACCAAGTCAGCGTATGGAAAAATAAAATGCTTCCTCCTAGTGTTTTCCTGACATCTGGGACCCACGACATTGTGAGTGTATATAGTCAATAGACAAGAGAACAACACAAGATCGGCCAACACCTGGGACGTTGCTTCTCGAGCAGTATTTTTTGGTTTGGTATTGTTGAGACGGAGCAGGGTTTGAACTGGGTTGTGGCCCGCCTAGCCCGGGCTTATATTTTATGTTCACCATGTGACCAGTCCAGCTATTTTGTCTTTGTGCAAATGAGCCCAGTTTATTTTTAATGAAGAATACCCAATCCAGGCCTACTTATTTTTCTACTCCTTGAAAGTAATATGAAATGGGTTCTAAATATAAAAACAGATGACAAATTGGCAATTACTTTATAATTTCTGATTTTTTTCACATTTTTAGATTCCTATTTCACTGGGCATTAACCTAATTCAAATATATCTTCAAAGTACTTTAAATCAGGCTCGACATTTCGGTATTAAAAATAGTTTGGAACCCATAGAAATATGTGGAATTGGCCCTGGCCAACCAAGAAAAATGACTGCAATAAATTGCATAAGAAGTTGCCATGAGCTATGTATAAATTATTAAAAAAAGAGGGAGTGGTGTGACTTGTGGGCCTGTTTAGTTGACGCGTATGCAAGATTTTTTTAGTTATTATATACTACATCAACAAACGATTCTAGCAGACGTAACCGTTGGATGTCAATCCAACGGCCGTCGTGTTTCTTCAATCTCTGATCTTCTTGCTCCAGCCGCCAAAGTAGCGCCGGCGGGACCGCCTGCTTCCGTCTCCCGTGGCCGGCTGTGCTGCCGTGTAGGCATCAGCGCCCCCTACTACTCCCACCGCTGGCCAGGGCATCCCTCTACTCACCCACACCCCCTGTTATTCTGCGGCGACGGCAGCCTCACACCGCAGCCAAACCGGTGAACCCTCGTACTCCTCTCCGCGCGGGCTTCCACTGTCGCATCTTCCCCGGCTCCGCGTCGTCCCCTTCCTAGGCCTCGCCGTCATCCACCGTCGTGGTGCTCTCGGCACGGCATGGTCAATGTGGTCAATGACCGACTTCCATCGGAAGAGTACAGTATGTGGAGAGGCTGACAGCTGGCTCCACGGAAGAGTACAGTATCGGAAGAGTGCCTCCTTATTACGCAGAAAATAATTATTCCTCCACCTGACATCTGGGACCCACTGGACGGGCCACCAGTATTTCGCAAAAAAAAGTTCCCCCTGACTGCTGGGACCAACAAGTCGGGCCACCATATTTCGTGAAAAAAACGTTCCCCCCGCTGTCAGCTCGGACCCACTGGAAGTGCCTCCTTATTACGCACAAAAAAATGAATACCCCCTGCTAGCTGGGACCAACCTTGGTGGGAGGCTGACTTGTGGGCCTACTAAGTTGACTGGGACGGAGGCCTTTGTCAACTTTAGTCAATATATGAACGAGTCTAGCTCCAGTGATCGTACGATGTCCATCCAACGGCTGTAGTGCTTCTTCAACCTCTGGTCTTCTTGCTCCAGCCGCCCAAAGTAGCGCAGGTCGTGCCGCCTGCTCCTGCCGCCCGTGGCCGGCTGTGATGCCGCGGAGGCCTCACCGCCCCTACTACTCCCACCACTACCAGGCCATCCCTCTACGCACCCACACCCCCTGTTATTCTGCGGCGACGGCAGCCTCACACCGCAGCCGAACGAGTGAACCCTCATACTCCTCTACGCGTGGGCATCCACTGCCGCGTCTTCCCCGGCTCCGCGTCGTCCCCTTCCTAGGCCTCGCTGTCGTCCACCGCCTTGGTGCTCTCGGCGCGGCGTGGTCAACGTGGTAATGGAATGGCTTCCATCGGACGTGGACTGTACGTGGAGAGGCTGACAGCTGGGTCCATGGCCGCAGCATGGAAGTTCCTCCTTATTACGCGCAAAATAATTATTCCTCCACCTAATAGCGGGGACCCACCGGACGGGCCACCGTATTTCGCGAAAAAAATGTTTCCCCTGTCTGCTGGGACCCACCAGCTACATCTTCGCACGCAAGGAAGTGTGTCCGAAAAAAAAACGATTTGCCCCCCTGACTGCTGGGACCCACCAGCTACATCTTCGCACGCAAGGAAGTGCGTCCGGGAAAAAGAAAACCAAAACGATTCGCCCCCCTGACTGCTGGGACCCACCAGCTACATCTTCGCAGGCAAGGAAGTGCCTGACAGTCGGGACCCACCTGGTCGAAGCGTACATACCGTTGTCATTCTGGTACGTACATACAGGTCGATGTAGAGGTGCGCACGTGTCGTAGATGTAGAGGCGCGCACGTGTCGTAGTAGAGGCACGCACGTAGCATGTACATGTACGTACAGCGGCGGGGGTGCAAGAAAGAAAATACGGCCACGTACGTACATACGCGCAGGGTCTCTAACGCCTATCGCGCATACGTACATGGCTGGGTCGGAATGGAGAAATAGCGTCGTCGTCATGTTCATGGGGAGCCAACCGGCAGGGTCGGAACGGAATGCGTGGTCGTGTTCATCGGGAGGGCTTGGACGGAACAGGCGATGGAAACGAGGCCTAGCGTACCGCACAACGGAGAAAACGGCCTTGTGTTCGACCGGCCACGTTTGAAACGGGGTCCTGTTGATCGGGAGGGTCCTGGCGTACCGCAAAACGGAGGAAACGAACCTCCTATGGTCGAAACAGGGGTCCTGTTGATCGGGAGGGGTGTGGCGTACCGCAAAACGGAGGAAACGGACCTCCTACGGTCGAAACGGGGGTCCTGTTGATCGGGAGGGGTGTGGCATACCACAAAACGGATGAAACGGACCTCCTACGGTCGAAACGGGGGTCCTGTTGATCGGTAGGGGTGTGGCGCATCGCAAAATGGACGAAACGGACCTCCTACGGTCGAAACAGGGGTCCTGTTCATCGCGAGGGGGTGTGGCGTACCACAAAACGGGACTCCACGGGATACTGTTCATCTCCACCGTCGACCTCCTCCAGCCTCCACGGGCTACCGTCGACCTCCTCTAGCCTCCATGGGCTCCTGTTCATCCAGCCTCCACCGCCCGCTACTCCACCGGCTACTGTTCAACCACCCACTACTAGAAATACCACTACTAATGGCGCACCTAATATGGCCATTAATGGCGCATCACTGGTGCTCCACTGACAGCACGCCATTAGTAATTTTTACTAATGGCGCACCAGCTGGTGCGCCATTAGTATCTGGTATACTAATGGCGCACCACCTGGTGCGCCATTAGTATATGCGAGGGTGCGCCATTAGTATGCCTCCCAGTTGGCATGTACACCCAGGTGCTTTGGCATACTAATGGCGCACCACCTCTGGATGCGCCATTAGTAACCGCAGCATACTAATGGCGCACCACCCGGTGATGCGCCATTAGTATGCACTGTCATACTAATGGCGCACTGTCGTGTGATGCGCCATTAGTATGAATATTAGGTTTTTTTTTTTATTTTCTGTTTTTTGCACAGGTTACAAAATGTATAATTTGACAAAATATAGACAGCACACATCAACAATAGATTCATCAAATACAATAGAAGATTAGTCTTTGAATACAATTCATCATATTAGTCTCCGAATACAATTCATCATATTAGTCTCCGAATTAAAAAGACCGAACAAAGATAGAACATTATATTACAAGTCTCGAGACCGCGAGTAGCGAGTTTGTCTTCGCATTACAAGTCGATATCGATCATCTAAACTACCATCACATAGAAGAGAGCTGCGGTCATCACGATGAGCATCATCACGATGAAACTCGTCTTCATCCGGTTCCTCCAACGCTCCCTCCCCTCTCCCGCTAGATAGCGGGCGTATCTAGATTCGGCCTCGGCCCTAGTGGTGTACCCTTTGTAACTGTTACCGCTGAATCGGTGAACCTGTCTCCGACACTCCTCCCAGTCATCGTAGACTCCGGGAACCTTACCCTTGTACACGACATACGTCGGCATCACTATGCACTAGCCAAACGAAACGTTAGTACCAATTCACAGACAATACATAAGCAATATATAATTATGCAACAGAACGATTGGAAGAGAAAAGCAAGACATTAATAGCATCGATTACATCTAAGTTGAACGACTCTCAAAACCAAACAGACATACTACAAGTTCATTAAAGTTTAATTACAACATGAGCCAATCGATGTTTCAGAACTAGACAACTCGACTCAAGGGACCGGAGCGTGGATGAAGCCGCCGTCTATCGTGGCAGTCATGAAAGAACGGGCGTTGTCATCCTGCATTTGTAGAATTGTGTCGATGTCACTGTTGGACGGTTGATTTCTGAGGTAGAACTGCCCCGAGGTACGAAGGACATCTTGATGGATGATTTCCGCAAACTCCGACTGGATGCGAAAGAATTCTTGTCGGAGGTCCGCGTCCTGGATTGCCGACACGCTCGCGGCCCAATCTTGGAGTTTACTCGGTAGCAGAAGTTGATGATGGTCCCGTACGATCGCCCGCATGTGATGGATGGCGTAGTAGGCACCCTTCTGACCGCCAGGCGGCTGCTTGACGCAGCAGAACGTCGTATTGTGGGAGAACACGTGCTTGCCGTACTTACGAATAGGCCTGGTGAAGGTGCCTCCAGATTGGGCGTAGCCGGGGAGAACATCATCAAGAACCTTCTTGACATTTGTGTAGTCTACGTTCGACTGACGGTCCGGGTAGAAATACATGGCCATGGAATATTTGGGGCTTAGGAGGATGAGCGTGCAACGTGTGTCACTGCAGAAAACACGGAATGTTAAAAGAAAAACGATCGAAAAGTAAGAATTCATATGTTACGGGCCGGTTGAGGGGAGGACTTACTCGGGAAAGTAAGGCACGAGGAAGTTATCCTTATCTTGGTTTGCCAGAATGACGCCTTCGAGGTAAGAACTCGCGACTTGCCGGTCCCCAGCGCTGCCCAAGATCTTGGCACGCATGTAGAAGGGGTCGACTATCACGATGTCCGGGGTCTTGTCGCGAATGATCCGCATCTCCATACTCAGCGAAAATAGCCGAACGAAGGTGTAGTGCAGCGGATGAAGGTTAAACATAGCAAAGATGTCATCAAACCGCAGGACGATCGTACCCCCGATGTCGCCATCCACAAAGCCCTTGCCCTCTGGCACCTTGGCCACGAAAACCGGGTATGCCACATCCTTCTCTCTGAGACGCCGCTTCTCCAAAGAAAGAACACTGTCGTGCAGACTCCGCATAGCACCGGTTGCAGCATTGAGCATATTTGGTGGTAGCATCGCCCTACCCGCCACATGCACCCTCCTCGAGATATCCTGCAGTGAAGGTGGCCCGTCCTGAGCACGGATCGTACTCGGTGCCGGCTGGCTCGCACCCTTCTTAGTCTTTCTTTTGCGTGCCTTCTTCTTCTCCTGTAATGGGACCGAGTTCTGCTCACAGACCGCCTTCTTGAGTGTGTTGGGGCTGATAATATTTCGCACCTCGCCTATCTGAGGCTCGGTGAAGTCGGCAGCTGGAGGCGTCTCCTGAGAGCTGAACGCCAGACGGCGCCTGTTGCAACTTGGCTTCTCCGCGGTACGAGCTAGATCGCACACGTCTTTTGTTGGGTTTGGTTCTTGAGAAGGAGGCCCCATGAAGTCGCCATCGTACCCATGCTCGGCAAAGTACTGATCGACGTTGCCAAATGTATCATCGTAGTCGTCGTCGTCGTTCTGATCCTGTGCCATATGCATGTTTGGATCCAGTGGCATAGGGATGTCCGGCACCGTTACGGCGGTCTTGCCATGGGGCCGACTTGGCGCCGGCACGACTGGCGGTGTTGTCTTTGGGGTGGTGTCCCCCGCCCCCAAACGAATCTTGCTTATGCTTGAACCAACGCGTGAAACATGAGTTGTGCTCTTTGAGTATATCTCCATCCGTCCTCTGTTGGCCTCGGTCATTGTACGTCTTTTTAATAAAGGTTTTGTGCTCTACCAACCAAGGATCGACCACGTCTATGTGTTGTAGCGCGACTAGGTTTGCTCTTTCAAAGTCGGCGAGTCGACCCTCGAAGTCGACATGCATTTCGCGGCGACCCTCACGGTGACCCCATCCAGCGAGCCTGCCGAGGTGCCTGTTGACGGGCAGACCAACGGGGTTCTCGATGCCTAGATAATTCGTGCAGTAGGAGATGCACTCTTCGGTCAGAAAGCCCCTGGCTATGCTTCCTTCTGGACGTGACATGTTGCGAACGTATCCTTTGATGACACAATTCATCCTTTCGAACGGCATCATGCTGTGCAGGAACGTCGGCCCGAGTTGGATGATATCCTCCACTATATGGACCAGCAGATGCACCATAACATCGAAGAATGCGGGCGGGAAGTACATCTCAAGCTCGCATAGTATCACCACGATCTCTTCCTGTAGCCTTCTGAGTTGCCTCACGCCAATCGACTTCTGAGAGATGACGTCGAAGAAGTTGCATAGGCCAAATAGCGTTTCACGGACGTGCGCGTCCATGATCCCACGGATTGCAACTGGAAGTATCTGCATCATCACCACGTGACAGTCGTGAGACTTCATCCCGCTGAACTTCTGCTTCGCTGGGTCTAGGTATCTGCTTATCTTCCCCGCGTAACCGTAAGGAAGTTTTACTCCTAGGAGGCAGGTGAAAAACTGCTCGATCTCCTCCTGACTTAGAGTGAAGCACGCGGGAGGGTAGTCATTTCCGGTCTTCTTGGCCTTTTTGCCTTTGCGACGACTTTCTGTGTCCTGCTTCGCCTCATCATCATCATCATCATCATCATCATCATCATCATATATAGCGTGAAGCTCCTGCCTGATGCCCATTGATTTCAAGTCTGCCCTTGCTTTCGGCCCATCTTTGGTCCTCTCTGGCATGTTGAGCAGGGTACCAAGCAGACTCTCGCACACGTTCTTCGTGATATGCATGACATCAAGGCTGTGAGGCACACGGTGGATCTTCCAGTACGGCAAGTCCCAGAAAACAGACCTCGTTTTCCATACCTTCAGCAGCGGCTCTGGCGCCTTTTGCTTCTTTCCCGACAGTGGGCAGTCTTTCCAATTTTTCAACAGCTTGTCTATTTCCTCGCCGCTCCTCGTACACGGGCGTTTTCGGGGTTCGGTTTCACCATCGAACAGATCCTTGCGTTTCCTCCACGGGTCATCGTCGCGAAGCCACCTTCGATGTCCCATGAACACGGTTTTCGAAGACCCGGGATCTCTATCTAGCTGGTGATACGTTGTGTCATCCATGCACCTTACGCATCCAGAAAATCCGTGGACTACCTGCCCCGCAAGATATCCGTAACCGAGATAGTCGTGCACCGTCGTGAGCAGTGCGGCTCTCATAGGGAAATATTCTTTCTCTGCGGCGTCCCACGTATTGGCTGGCGTTTTCCACAGCGTGTCAATCTCCTCTTTCAGCAGCCCCAGATACAGATTGATGTCGTTCCCTGGTTGTTTCGGCCCTTCAATTAGCATACTCATGTGAATGTACTTCCTCTTCATGCACAACCAGGGGGGAAGGTTGTACATCCACACAAACACAGGCCAGGTGCTATGTGTGCTTCTCTGGCTGCCAAACGGATTGACTCCATCGGTGCTCGCGCCCAGCACAATGTTCCTTGGATCGTTCCCAAATTCTGGGTATTCGAAGTTCAATGCTTGCCACTGGCTCGCATCCTTAGGGTGACTCAGCATCTTGTCTTTTTTATCTATCTCCGGATCATTTGCGTCATCTTCTCGCTTCTTCTCCTCCCTATCCGCGTGCCAACGTAGGAGCTTTGCTACCTTAGGATCCGCGAAATACCGCTGCAGACGAGGAGTGATCGGAAAGTACCACACCACTTTTCGAGGAGCTTTCTTCCTCTTCTTGTATCGAGTGACACCGCACACCGGACATATTGTAGACTCCGCGTGCTCGTCCCGATAAATGATGCAATTGTTCATGCACACATGGTATTTCACGTGCGGTAAATCCAGAGGACACACGATTTTCTTCGCCTCCTCCAAACTGGTCGGGCACTTGTTCCCCTTGGGAAGACGTTCGTGCCAGAATGACATGTTCTCGTCGAAGCATGCGTCGGTCATTTTGTGTTTTACCTTCATCTCCAGGGCCATGAGCGTTACATTCAGGCGGGTATCCTCGGGCCTGCATCCTTCATACAATGGAGTAACCGCGTCTAACTCAAGTTGATCCATCTTGGCTTTCTCTCGGGCGGCAGCTCTTGCGTTATCCGTCTGCTTGAGAAGCAGCTCTTGAATATGAGAGTCCTGCACCCAGCCCATCGATGGTCCAGCGTCGTCTGCTCCGCCGGCATCATCATCTTCATGATCATGCCCGTCGCCTGCTCCGGCATCTTCCTCATCATCATGTCCTGCATCTTCTACATGATGACTGTGTACAGCATCACAGTCGTGATCATCTCCTGGGGATTCTTCGTCTTCTCGCCCGCCCGAGCCGCGGTGGTTGTCTTGCTGCCCTTCCTCATTTCTTGCCCGGCCCGCATGGATGACTTCGTAGTCATCTTCATCACCTTGCCACCGATAGCCATCCATGAAACCACGCAACAGCAGGTGGTCCCGCACCTGCCCGGAATCCGGGTCCGCAATAAGGCTCTTCAGCTTGCATCTTCGACACGGACATCTTATCTCCGTCTCGTTCTTTTGAAGCATCTCGGCCTTCGCGGACCTCAAAAACCTATTCACGATGCCTTCGGTCATCGTGCGGACCATGGTCGCCTGCAGGGTAGAGCAAAACGATATTTTAGAACCAAACAAAAATTTGGCATGACCTTCCCTAAAAATAGGACCAAAAAGAATGCTTAATGCCAAAATTCTCGCCGAAACGGAAATGAATCAACATTCCGGCAAAATATTGGCAACTATCGCATATCAAATACCGGTACACCTCCAAACACAAACACATATGCAACACCACAAACATATGCAACACCACGAACATACATAGATCTAGCTAGGCCGTAAAAAGTGCATGTGCACATTGTTGTAAGGAGAACAACCTAAATATAGCTTCCCCCCTTACTTACCTATTAAAACAAGGTAATTTAACCACTTAATTTGAATGAATCTATGGTAGAAATGAGGTGAAAAAGAGGAGGCACCCGAGACAAGGAGGAGGTGGAGAGAATGAAGTGGGGAGAAAGTGAGTGTGTGGGTAGGAGAGGCTGTCCCAAATATCTTGTTGCTGCCCACTTACTAATGGCGCACCTCTTGCATGGTGCGCCATTAGTACTTACAACTATTAATGGCGCACTTGGGCAGGATGCGCCATTAGTATGTTTGGATAGGCGCACTAGTTCAAAAAAAAAGTTTCTATACTAATGGCGCACCTGCTGCCTAGTGCGCCATTAGTAGTTACAACTACTAATGGCGCACTTTGCCGGGATGCGCCATTAGTATGTTTGGACAGGCGCACTAGTTAAAAAAAAATTTGATACTAATGGCGCACCCGTAGCATGGTGCGCCATTAGTTGTTTAAACTCTAATGGCGCATCAGATTGTGGTGCGCCATTAGTATATACTAATGGCGCATCATCTTTCTGGTGCGCCATTAGTGTCAATCCCATCTATAGCCATTTTCCTAGTAGTGACCCCTCCACGGGCACCCCTCTACCGTCTACAGTTCATCCAACCCTCCACACCACGGGTTCCTGTTCATCCAGAGGCAACGCCACCGCTCACTGTTCATCC
>NC_057804.1:82404379-82467132 GCF_018294505.1 Triticum aestivum
CCCAGAGGCAGCATCGATCGACTTCAGTTAGCAGCAGTAGCGAAGGAATCGCTCCATCGGGTTCAGTTAACAGTCATCGATCGATTGCTCGGGTTCAGTAACGCATAGCCTGCAGTGCAATCGCTCGGGTTTAGTTAGAGCCCAATGCCTCGCTCGGGTTTAGTTAGAGCCAACGCCTCACACGCACGCGCGTACGTACGAGAGAAACACGCATCGCTCCGCCCCCGACCTCCCACCATAACCGGCAACTCCCCGAAATTTTCCTCCCCCTCGCTTCTACCATGGTTTTTTCCGTCATGGACAGCCCAAAGAATGTCATGCAGCTGCGTCTCCGGCCCGCCCAGGACGAAAAGCCCATTTACTATCATGATTTTTTGTCATAGAAGTAGGAGCCCACCACATCTATGATGATACCGGGTTTTGTCACAATTATCGTCATAGAAGTGTCATATGTATGACAGAAAAAAATTTCGTTCGGCCCAAAATGTCACGGATGTGTCTTTTTTTTGTAGTGGAAGACTCGGCAGTTGTTTCCCAAGCAGAGGAGAGTACGACTGTACGAGGGTTTACTGGTTCGGCTGCCATCGCCGGAGAATAACAGCAGGTGTGGGTGAGTAGAGGCATGGCTAGGCCGGCGATGGGAGTACGGCGGGGCGGTGTGGCCTGCGCGGCAGCACAGCCGGCCGCGGAGAGGAGGGAGTAGGCAGTCCCGCCGACGCTTGTTTGAGCGGCTAGAGTAGGAAGAGCAGAGATTGAAGAAGCACGATGGTCATTGGATGGACATCCAACAGACATTGCTTGTGCGTCAACCTTTTTTTAGGAAAGCCTCAAATCTGTGGAAAATAGCATACATCCCATCTGCCATTATTTCTAATAATTTACAGCCCATTTGATAATTCGTAAGGTTTTTTTGGAGACCATATTCTTTTTGTTAGCATTACAACCCATATTGTGGCCACTGTTAAAAAAATATACAAAATTTTGCATATTTTGGTGCGGTCCGAACTGTTTTTAATCCCGAAATTTCGACTCACATTCAAACTGATTAGAAATAAATGTATATCAATATAAAATCCAAAAAATTCTCCACGCATAAAAATTAATGTAATTTAAAATCTCGAAATGAAAAAAAAAGATATTTGAAACGAATTGCCGGTTTGATGTGTTTTAAAAATGTACAACCCATTTCTCATTACTGATGGGCCATTTTCTTGGCCAGCCGAATGAAAGCTCTCCTCGTATTGAAAGATTTGCAGCCCAACAGGCCTGACAAAGCGACTTACTTGGCAAATCACAAAAAAACTGGGTTGTGGCCGTGGACCCAGCTGTCAGCCTCTCCACGTACAGTACTCTTCCGATGGAATGTCGTTGACCACATTGACCACGCCGCACCGAGAGCACCAAGGCAGTGGACGACGGCGAGGCCTAGGAAGGGGACGTCGCGGAGCTGGGGAAGACGCGGCAGTGGATGCTCATGCGGAGAGGAGTACGAGGGTTCACTGGTTCGGCTGTGGTGTGAGGTTGTCGTCGCCGTAGGGCCTGGCTAGCGGTGGGAGTAGTAGGGGGCGATGAGGCCTCAACGGCAGCACAACCGGCCACTGGAGGCAGGAGCAGGCGGTCTCCCCGGCGCTGTTTTGAGCGGCTGGTGCAAGAAGAGCAGCGGTTGAAGAAGCAGCAGGACCGTTTGATTCAAATCCAACAGTTACTGCTGCTATAATCATTTGTTGACTAAGTTGACAAGCCCTACGTACGCGTCAAATTAGTAGGCCCACAGGGCAGCCTCCCAACCGGTGCACCCCAGATGTCAGTGGGAGGAATCATTTTTTTCACGTAATAAGGAGGCAGTTGATTGCGTGTGGCCAGGCCAGCAGAGAGAGTAGGGTGGGCCGGGGAAGCCTGCGCGGCATCACAGCGGGCCACAAAGAGGAGGAAGCAGGCAGTCCGACCGGCGCTAGTTTAGGCGACAGGAGCAGGAAGATCAGAGATTGAAGAAGCACATCGGCCGTTGGATGGACATCCAATAGTCACTGCTGTTAGAATCGTGTGTTCACTGACAAAGCCTTGCGTAAACAAATCAGCCTCAAAATCTGTGGCCTGTACAGCCCATTTGCTATTATTTTTATAATTTTTACTCATTTTCTAATTCATATAGAATTTATTGCAGCCCGTTTTCCATTTTTAGAATTGCTGGCCATTTTCTGGTCAGTACCAGGGTCAAAAAATTAACTAAATATGTAGGAAATTTTGGAAATTCACAAATTTTTGCTGGGGAACGAAATATTCTTAATCCAAAAATTAATAGGCATACTAAAACAAATTTAAAAATAAATTAGTACTATGTCATGTTAAATCCAATGAAATACGTATAATATATCAGTGAAGAACAAAAACAAAAAAAGAAACTAATATCCCATTTGCTATTATTCTTTTGGAATTTTCAACGCCTTTTGATATTACTTTTAACACACATTGACCATACTCTTTGGCCAGGCCGGAATGCATCCCTCCTCATCTTGAAATATTTGCAGCCCAGTAATTCAGAGAAAACAAATAGGCCTAGCTTGGGTATTCTTCACAAAGAAATACTGGGCTACCTATTTTCCCAAAGAACTGGTGCATGAGCATTTAGCTTTATTTATTTATTTACTTATTTATGTTTAGGGGACAATGAGCATGTACCTGGGCCAGATTCATGTGAGAGCCTCCCTTCCATTTAATTATGGGCTTCTCTATTGGGCCTTCATCAGTGGGTTGCATGTTATCAACAAGTGGAAAATGTGTTCCGTACGAAAAATAGTATGAGCTAGATATGGTACGGGGCACTAAAGGATCGAACCGTGCAACGACTTCCAAAACATTGTGTTTGTCGTTCTAACAACACATTTATTCAACCAACAAACGAAATATACTACTGATTGTACATTGAAAACAGCAGCAGCAACAACCAGGGCTGGGGTGCAACAGAAGCAGTAAGCAGGCCAGAAGAATGAAGACGCAGCTCTCTCTTCCAAACCAAACATCAACCATCATTACAAAAGGGCTACCAAAAAAGAACAAGTGTATGCATCAAACTAAATAAAGATCCTACTACACCAAGTGTACGCATCTAACCAACTGGCTTAGTTAGACGTTACTATTTATTAAGCTGTGGAGATTGGCTGACGGCTTGAACCAGATGGGTGCCTGACGGGGGAAACTCCAGCCAGCAGGTCGAAGTCTGATACTTGCGACCCTCTCTCCTACTTTGGGCTGTAGAGCGTGGCGTGATGACCCACAAGTATAGGGGATCTATTGTATCCCTTTCGATAAGTAAGAGTGTCAAACCCAACAAGGAGCAGAAGGAAATGATAAGCGGTTTTCAGCATGGTATTCTCTGCAAGTACTGAAATAAGTGGTAACAGATAGTTTTGTGATAAGATAAATTGTAACGAGCAACAAGTAACAAAAGTAAATAAAGTGCAGCAAGGTGGCCCAATCCTTTTTGTAGCAAAGGACAAGCCTGGACAAATTCTTATAATAGGAAAAGCGCTCCCGAGGACACATGGGAATATCGTCAAGCTAGTTTTCATCACGCTCATATGATTCGCGTTCGGTACTTTGATAATTTGATATGTGGGTGGACCAGTGCTTGGGTACTGTTCTTACTTGAACAAGCATCCCACTTATGATTAACCTCTATTGCAAGCATCCGCAACTACAACAAAAGTATTAAGGTAAACCTAACCATAGCATGAAACATATGGATCCAAATCAGCCCCTTACGAAGAAACACATAAACTAGGGTTTAAGCTTCTGTCACTCTAGCAACCCATCATCTACTTATTACTTCCCAATGCCTTCCTCTAGGCCCAAATAATGGTGAAGTGTTATGTAGTCGACGTTCATATAACACCACTAGAGGTTAGACAACATACATCTCATCAAAATATCGAACGAATACCAAATTCACATGACTACTAATAGCAAGACTTCTCCCTTGTCCTTAGGAACAAACGTAACTACTCACAAAGCATATTCATGTTCATAATCAGAGGGGTAATAATATGCATAAAGGATCAGAACATATGATCTTCCACCAAATAAACCAACTAGCATCAACTACAAGGAGTAATTAACAATACTAGCAACCTACTAGCACCAATCCCGGACTTGGAACAAGAATTGGATACAAGAGATAAACTAGGGTTTGGACATGAGATGGTGCAGGTGAAGATCTTGATGGAGATTGCCCTCTCCCGATGAGAGGAGCGTTGGTGATGATGATGGTGATGATTTCCCCCTCCCGGAGGGAAGTGTCCCCAGCAGAACAGCTCTGCTGGAGCCCTAGATTGGTTCTGCCAAGGTTCCGCCTCGTGGCGGCGGAGTCTCGTCCGGAAAGGTTGCCTTCTAGTTTTTTCTCATCGAAAGACTTCATATAGGAGAAGATGGGCGTCGGAGAGCCACCAGGGGGCCCACGAGGTAGGGAGGCACGCCCCAGGGTGCGTGGTGCCCTCCACCCTCGTGATCAGGGTGTGGGCCCCCTGGACTTCATCTTTGGCGACGATTTTTCTTTATTTCTTTTAAGATATTCCGTGGAGTTTCAGGACTTCTGGAGTTGCACAGAATAGGTCTCCAATATTTGCTCCTCTTCCAGCCCAGAATTCCAGCTGCCGGCATTCTCCCTCTTCATGTAAAACTTGTAAAATAAGAGAGAATAGCCATAAGTAACATTACATAACGTGAAATAACAGCCCATAATGCAATAAATATTGATATAAAAGCATGATGCAAAATGGACGTATCAACTCCCCCAAGCTTAGACCTCGCTTGTCCTCAAGCGAAAAGCCGATAACAATAAATATGTCCTGATGTTTAGAGGTAGTGGCATCGATAAAAATAAAATACGGGCATGAAGGCATCATGATTATTTCCATAACAGCAACATATATACATTTTGTCATATGATTACTTATGTTCAAGTGATGATCTTTTCGCAATGCAAAAGTATGAATTAGAAACCTTATTGAGCACCAACAAATTATAACCTCAGTCATTGAAGCAATTATAATTTATCATAACATCGGAAAGAGTCTATGTCAGAGCTTAAAAGCAAGTCCACATACTCAACTATCACTTAGTCCTTCATAATTGCTAACACTCACGCAATACTTGTGGTTACGGAGTTTTAATCGGACACAGAGAAAGATAGGGGCTTATAGTTTTGCCCCACAACCTTTTACCTCACGGGTAATGTCAACAATAATAATTCATGCTCCCCTACATCCAATTAGATATATATATCATGTTCTTTCCAACATGCTCAACTTGCCAAAGGATAAAATGAAAAAGGAAAGGTGAAGATCACCGTGACTCTTGCATAAGGTAGAGTATAATAATAAAAGATAGGCCATTCGCAGAGGGAAGCAGAGGTTGTCATGCGCGTTTAGAGTTGATGCACAAAATCTTAATGCAAAAGAACGTCACTTTATATTGCCCCTTGTATGTGGACCTTTATTATGCAGTTCGTCGCTTTTATTATGTCCACAACAAGTTCGTACAAAGCTTATTTTCTCCGCACTAATAAGTCATGCATATTGAGAGAGCAATTTTTATTGCTTGCACGGATGACAACTTACTTGAAGGATCTTACTCAATCCATAGGTAGATATGGTGGACTCTCATGGTAAAACTGGTTTAAGGGTATTTGGAAGCACAAGTAGTATTTCTACTTGGTGCTGAGAATTTGGCTAGCATGAGGGGGAAAGGCAAACTCAACACGTTAGAGGATCCATGACAACATACTTTATCTCAGATATAAGAAAAGATAACTCAATATATTGTGTTCCTTGTCCAACATCAACTCCTTAGCATGTCGTATTTTAATGAGTGCTCCCAATCATAAAAGATGTCAATGATAATATATCTATATGTGAAACCTCTCTTTCCTTATTACTTCCTATTAATTGCAACGATGACCAAAGGTATATTTGCCAGCTCCCAACAACCTTTAATCATCATACTCTTTCTATGCGAAGTCATTACTTTCAATAAGATCAATATGAACTATTTGTTTCTTTTTATTATTTTTCTTCTTTCTATTCACCCAAGATCATGGCAAAATAATCAAGCCCTTGACTCAACACTAAATTTTATTATATAGCTCACGGACTCGATTACAAAGAAGGATCAAAAAGCAAAACTCAAAACTAGATCATGCCATAACTTTATTCTACTAAATCAAGATACTACTAAAATGATCGAACTAAGAAAAATGGTAAAGACAGGAGTTGTGATGGTGATACGATACCAGGGCACCTCCCCCAAGCTTGGCAGTTGCCAAGGGGAGTGCCCATACCCATGTGATTATATCTCCTTCTTTGTTGTTGGTGTAATATTCTTGGCGATGATTCCCCTCAAGATATGGTTCTCCTCCTCGAGCTTATTGACTTGCTACTTGAGGTCCATTATTTCCTTGCAGAGCTTTCCTGTAACGGCTAAAGCTCCTTGCACCCAAGGGTGTTGCATAGTTGCGGGAGAACAAGAGACACTCCTCCTCATATTTTCATAGGAAAGAAATCTAACATTGGAAGGGGTAACCGAGTTTGGAATAGCTAAGCTCTGTAGTTCCCCATTGTGAACTCAGCTCGGAGGCGAGAGGTGACTTCTTGATCTTCCATGGCATCTACCCTCATCAGGTCAGCCTCCATCTCTTCCTCCGTTGCTGGCCCAAAGTGGTCAGCGTCGCTCTTTGCCCTTGGTTCCAGTGCCGGGTTAGATACCCGGCTCTCCCGACTGACTCTTGAGAAGACATCTTGCTCAAATCTGCAGCAGCAACAGCTCGAAACAAAAGCAGAGGATATTTGCGTGATACGAGAGTCAAAACCTTTGGGAGTATATATAATGAATTTTTACCGACCAAAATACGTATTGTGCAAGAAAACGGAGTCCGGAGGGCACACGAGGTGCTCACGAGGTAGGGGGGCGCGCCCAGGGGGGTAGGGCATGCCCTCCACCCTCGTGAAGGCCTCGTGTCCTTCCTGGACTGCCACTTATTTTTCTATTTTTCTAAATATTCCAAAACGGAGAAATATTGCCTTAAAAATTGTTTTGGAGTCGGTTTACTTACCGTACCACATACCTATTCCTTTTCAGAGTCTGGGACGGTCTAGAAGGTGACCCTTATGTATTCCTCTGAGGTTACGGTTTCAATAATATTGGTTTCAACATTTATAGGATTACCTGAGATATAGTGTTTGATCCTTTGACCATTTACCACCTTCGGATTTGTGCCTTCGAAGTTGTTGATTTTTATGGCACCGGAATGATAGACTTCCTCGATAACGTAGGGACCTTCCCATTTAGAGAGAAGTTTTCATGCAAAAAATCTTAAACGAGAGTTGTATAGCAATACATAATCACCTACATTAAACTCACGCTTTTGTATCCTTTTGTCATGCCATCTTTTAACTTTTTCTTTAAACAACTTGGCATTTTCATAAGCTTGGGTTCTCCATTCATCAAGTGAGCTAATATCAAATAACCTATTCTCGCTGGCAAGTTTGAAATCATAGTTGAGCTCTTTAATAGCCCAATATGCCTTATGTTCTAGTTCGAGAGGTAAGTGACAAGCTTTTCCATAAACCATTTTATACGGAGACATACCCATAGGATTCTTATATGCAGTTCTATAGGCCCATAATGCATCGTCCAGTTTCTTGGACCAATTCTTTCTAGACCTATTAACAGTCTTTTGCAAAATTAATTTGAGCTCTCTATTGCTCAATTCTACTTGACCACTAGACTACGGGTGATATGGATATGCGATTCTATGATTTACATCATATTTAGCAAGCATTTTACGGAAAGCACCATGAATAAAATGTGAACCACCATCAGTCTTTAAATATCTAGGGACTCCAAACCTCGGAAAAATAACTTCCTTAAGCATTTTAATAGAGGTGTTATGATCAGCACTACTAGTTGGAATAGCTTCTACCCACTTAGTAACGTAATCAACAGCAACTAAAATATGTGTATATCCATTAGAGGTAGGAAAAGGTCCCATATAATCAAAGCCCCAAACATCAAATGGTTCAATAACAAGTGAATAACTCATAGGCATTTCTTGACGTCCTAATATTACCAATTCTTTCACATTCATCGCAAGACAAAACAAATTTACGGGCATCCTTGAAGAGAGTAGGCCAATAAAAACCAGATTGCAATACCTTATGTGCAGTTCTATCTCCAGCGTGGTGTCCTCCATAATCTTCGGAGTGACACTTGTGTAGGATCTGTTCCTGTTCATGCTCAGGTACACAATGTCTAATAACACCATCTACTCCTTCTTTATAAAGATGTGGGTCATCCCAAAAGTAATGTCGCAAATCATAGAAAAACCTTTTCTTTTGTTGGTATGTGAAGCTAGGTGGTATAAATTTAGCAACAATATAATTAGCATAATCTGCATACCATGGAGTGCTATGAGAAGTGCTTATGACATTTAATTGCTCATCAGGGAAGCTATCATCAATAGGTAGTGGATCATCAAGAACATTCTCTAACCTAGATAAGTTACCTACAACGGGGTTCTCAGCTCCTTTACTATCAACAATATGCAAATCAAATTCTTGCAGCAAGAGAACCCATCTAATAAGTCTAGGTTTTGCATCTTTCTTTTCCATAAGATATTTAATAGCAGCATGATCAGTGTGAATAGTTACTTTAGAGTCTACAATATAGGGTCTGAATTTATCACAAGCGAATACAACTGCTAAAAGTTCCTTTTCGGTAGTAGCATAATTTCTTGAGCATTGTCTAGAGTCTTACTAGCATAATGAATAACATTTAATTTCTTATCAACTCTTTGCCCTAGAAAAACACCTACAGCATAATCACTAGCATCACACATAATTTCAAAGGGTAAATTCCAATCATGTGGCTAAACAACAGGTGCAGAGACTAATGCTTACTTAAGTATTTCAAATGCTTCTACACAATCACCATCAAAGACAAATGGTACATCTTTTTGTAATAAATTAGTCAGAGGCCGGGAAATTTTTGAGAAGTCCTTAATGAACCTCCTATAAAATCCAGCGTGACCAATGAAACTTCTTATACCTTTGATGTCCTTGGGACATGGCATCTTTTTAATAGCATCAACCTTGGCTTTATCAACTTCAATACCTCTTTCAGAAACTTTGTGCCCTAAGACAATACCTTCATTAACCATAAAGTGGCACTTTTCCCAATTCAAGACAAGATTAGTTTCTTCACATCTCTGCAAAACTCGAGCAAGATTTCTCAAGCAATCATCAAAAGAGGAACCATAGACGGAAAAATCGTCCATGAAAACCTCACAATTGTTTTCGCAAAAGTCAGAGAATATAGCCATCATGCATCTTTGAAAGGTAGCAGGTGCATTACATAAACTGAAAGGCATACATCTATAAGCAAAAGTACCAAAAGGGCATGTAAAAGTAGTCTTTGATTGATCTTTAGCCGACACAGGTATTTGAGAGAAACCAGAATAGCCATCTAGAAATCAATAATGTGTATGTTTGCATAATCTTTCTAGCATTTGATCAATAAAAGGTAAGGGGTAATGATCTTTCTTAGTAGCTTTATTTAATTTGCAGAAATCAATTACCATCCTATAGCCTGTGATAATTCTTTGCGGAATCAATTCATTTTTATCATTAGGGACAACAGTAATACCTCCCTTCTTAGGGACGCAATGGACAGGACTTATCCACTGACTATCAGCAACGGGATAAATTATACCTGCCTCCAGAAGCTTGAGTATTTCTTTTCTTACCACTTCTTTCATTTTAGGATTCGAATGTCGTTGAGGATCACGAACTGGTTTGGCATCCGCTTCCAAATTTATTTTATGTTGACATAGTGTGGGACTGATGCCCTTAAGATCATGCAGAGTATTTCCAATAGCGGCATGGTGCTTCTTCAGAGTTTTCAATAATCTTTCTTCTTCATGCTCTGAAAGGTTAGCACTAATAATGACAGGATATATTTTCTTTTCATCAAGATAAGCATATTTAAGATTAATAGGCAACGGTTTAAGCTCAAACATAGGATCACCCTTGGGTGGAGGAGGATCCCCTAGGATTTCAACAGGCAAATTGTGTTGCAGAATAGGTTCCTGTTTAAAGAATACTTCATCTATTTCCCTTCTTTCATGAACATATCATTTTCATGGTCTAGCAAATATTGTTCTAAAGGATCACTAGGAGGTACGACAATAGAAGCAAGACCAATAATTTCATCTTTACTAGGCAATTATTCCTCACGATGTTGTTTACTAAATTTAGAGAAATTAAACTCATGAACCATATCATCTAAGCCAATAGTAACAACATTATTTTCGCAGTCTATCTTAGCATTAACAGTACTCAAGAAGGGTCTACCAAATATAATGGGACAAAAGCTATCTTCTGGGAACCAATAACAAGAAAATCAGCGGGATATTTGGTTTTTCCACACAAGACTTCAACATCTCTAACAATTCCCATTGCAGATATAGTATCTCTATTGGCAAGTTTAATTGTAACATCAATATCTTCTAACTCAGCAGGTGCAATGTCATGCATAATTTCTTTATATGAGTCAATGGGTATTACACTAGCACTAGCACCCATATCACATAAGCCATGATAACAATGATCTCCTATTTTAAAAGAAATAACAGGCATGCCTACCATAGGTCTATGTTTATCTCTAGCACAAGGTTTAGCAATTCTAGCAGTTTCACCACGGAATTGAATAACATGCCCATCAATATTATCAGACAGGAGATCTTTAACAATAGCAATATTGGGCTCTACTTTGACTTGCTCAGGAGGTGTATAAGTTCTAACATTGCTTTTACGAACTACAGTTGCAGCTTTAGCATGATCCTTCATTCTAACAGGGAAAGGTGGTTTATCAACATAAGAAGTGAGAACAATAGGATCATTATAAGTGACAGTCTTTTCTTCAACTTTAATAGGTGCAGCTACTTTTACTTCTATGGGAGGATGATATTTAAACCACTTCTCCTTGGGGAGATCAACATAAGTAGCAAAAGATTCACAGAAAGAAGCTACTATCTCAGAGTCAAGTCCATATTTGGTGCTAAACTTACGAAAATATCGGTATCCATAAAAGATTTAACACAATCAAACTTAGGTGTCATACCTGTCTCCTTACCTTCGTCGAGGTCCCAATCTTCAGAGTTGCGTTTAATTCTATCCAATAAATTCCATTTAAATTCAATAGTCTTCATCATAAAGGAGCCATCACAAGAAGTATCGAGCATGGTGCAATTGTTATCAGAAAGCCGAGCATAAAAACTTTGCATAATTACTTATCTTGAGAGGTCATGATTGGGGCATGAATATAACATTGATTTAAGCCTCCCCCAAGCTTGAGCGATGCTTTCTCCTTCGCGAGGCCAAAAATTATATATATAATTGCGATCACGATGAACAAGATGCATAGGGTAATACTTTTGATGAAATTCCAATTTCAATCTTTTATAGTTCCATGATCTCATATCATTACATAGCCTGTACCATATCAATGCGTCTCCCTTCAAAGATAAAGGGAAGGCCTTCTTCTTAACAACATCATCGGGTATACCTGCAAGCTTAAATAATCCACAAACTTCATCCACATAGTGTAGATGTTCATCAGGATGCTTTGTCCCATCTCCTGTAAAAGTGTTAGCTAGCAGTTTTACCATCATACCCGCAGGAATTTCAAATAGAGTTTCATTATCAATAGGTTCAGTAGGTTGAGTAGGTTGAGGAGAAACTCTTTGCTCTACTGGACGTGGTGAAGATACCCCGAACAAGCCCCTCAGAGAATTACTTTCCATAGTAACAAGTGACACAAAATTTCAGCACACTAAATAATTTTTTCCTTACCAAATTCCACCTACCAAAGGCGCTTCACTCCCCGATAACGGCGCCAGAAAAGAGTCTTGATGACCCACAAGTATAGGGGATCTATCGTAGTCCTTTCGATAAGTAAGAGTGTCGAACCCAACAAGGAGCAGAAGGAAATTATAAGCGGTTTTTCAGCAAGGTATTCTCTGCAAGTACTGAAATACGTGGTAACAAATAGTTTTGTGATAAGATAAATTGTAACGAGCAACAAGTAACAAAATTAAATAAAGTGCGGCAAGGTGGCCCAATCCTTTTTGTAGCAAAGGACAAGCCTGGACAAATTCTTATAATAGGAAAAGCGCTTCCGAGCACACATGGGAATATCGTCAAGCTAGTTTTCATCACGCTCATATGATTCGCGTTCGGTACTTTGATAATTTGATATGTGGGTGGACTGGTGCTTGGGTACTGTTCTTACTTGAACACGCATCCCACTTATGATTAACCTCTATTGCAAGCATCCGCAACTACAACAAAAGTATTAAGGTAAACCTAACCATAGCATGAAACATATGGATCCAAATCAGCCCCTTACGAAGCAACGCATAAACTAGGGTTTAAGCTAATGTCACTCTAGCAACCCATAATCTACTTATTACTTCCCAATGCCTTCCTCTAGGCCCAAATAATGGTGAAGTGTTATGTAGTCGACGTTCACATAACACCACTAGAGGTTAGACAACATACATCTCATCAAAATATCGAACGAATACAAAATTCACATGACTACTAATAGCAAGACTTCTCCCTTGTCCTCAGGAACAAACGTAACTACTCACAAAGCATATTCATGTTCATAATCAAACGGGTAATAATATGCATAAAGGATCTGAACATATGATCTTCCACCAAATAAACCAACTAGCATCAACTACAAGGAGTAATCAACACTACTAGCAACCTACTAGCACCAATCCCGGACTTGGAGACAAGAATTGGATACAAGAGATGAACTAGGGTTTGGAGATGAGATGGTGCTGGTGAATATGTTGATGGAGATTGCCCCCTCCCGATGAGAGGAGCGTTGGTGATGACGATGGTGATGATTTCCACCTGCCAGAGGGAAGTGTCCCCGGCAGAACAGCTCTGTCGGAGCCCTAGATTGGTTCCGCCAAGGTTCCGCCTCGTGGCGGCGGAGTCTCGTCCCGAAAGGTTGCCTTCTATTTTTTTCTCATCGAAAGACATCATATAGGAGAAGATGGGTGTCGGAGAGCCACCAGGGGGCCCACGAGGTAGGGGGCGCGCCCCGGGTTGGGGGGCGCCCTCCACCCTCGTGAGCAGGGTGTGGGCCCCCTGGCCTTCATCTTTGGCGACGATTTTTCTTTATTTATTTTAAGATATTCCATGGAGTTTCAGGGCTTTTGGAGTTGCGCAGAATAGGTCTCCAATATTTGCTCCTTTTCCAGCCCAGAATTCCAGCTGCCGGCATTCTCCCTCTTCATGTAAACCTTGTAAAATAAGAGAGAATAGCCATAAGTATTGTGACATAACGTGAAATAACAGCCCATAATGCAATAAATATGGATATAAAAGCATGATGCAAAATGGACGTATCATGGCGGCACATATCAGGGTATGGTGAATGCAGAGACACATGGTACGCTATGTACACACAGTTTTGCCGGATGAACGAAACTGCGCTGTCATCATGATCCTTGCCGTCAGTTATCTCCTGGTTAATCGGATAATTCAGTCCGACAAACAGAGAGCGTGTACCAAGGCTACTTACCAGCCTCCAGTCAAAAATTCCTGAAGGCCCAGAGAAGCTGGGATCCTGCTCAAAGACCTTACAGTGATTGTGATTGTATTCCGCGAAACAACATGTCCGGTACGTGCGAACGATCATCAATCTTTCTCCGTCATCTGACTGAGCCAGGAACCACCTGCAACTGCCATGCCGCTTTTCTTTGAAAGGTTCTGGGATTAGGAAGGGTGGGGACACCAGGAGGCCTACAACATCATATCAAGTTGGAGTCAAATAAAAAAGGGCTCTTGATTTAGTCAATCTTAAGAACAACATGTTATGAGCATGAATATTTTTTCAGTAAATGTTGACAGTAATATAAGCAAGCCATCATGATATCATAGGAAAGTAACATACTATTGTAACAACCATTTGTATCGATGACTTGAGTAGGCCAGCAATACGTCCAGCCATAGAAGGAGTCGACGGCGTAAATGAAGCCCTTGTGTTCAATGGCATCAGAGAACCATGGAGGATGTATGATCCTGCGATGGACGTGCAGATTTATCCACTTACCGCAGTGACCTGTCAGATAGGCGAGACCGTGGTTGAAGAACGCAATTAGCGTGAAGTCTTTATAATTCAAAGATCTTGTGCGCACTTGGCAGATTACAACCTTGAGCAAATCAAACTTGGTATCATGTTGGCTACTATAAGATTGCGAGTATTCTGGGCCCCGGTGCCAAAGCAGTGCAGTGTTAATCGAAGGAAGGGGGATCAATCGCCGGTTCTAGACCTCCACGAGCATCCAGCTGCCGCGACCGTTGACGAGCACCATCCAAGACGTCTTCATGCTGACCCAGTACATACCGCTAATGTAGTTGAGGCTGACGGGGATCGGATCGGAGTCAAGGGGGTTGATGCTCGCCACCCTACGATCGTTATGCTGCGTGACACGCCGTTTCTGAAGATCAGGCAGCATTAGCAAGCAAGGAGCTGGCTTAAAAAGCTCCGGCCTGACGACTTTGAGTAAACGGTACAACCCCGACGAGCACGCGACGAGCGGCATGGTACTGAGATTGTCCACACGCGAAACAATGAGATTGATTACCTTTGTGGGGAGCGCATTCCAGCCACTCTTTCGGTGGACGCTGCTCAGTTCTGCCATTGTTAGTGCTTGGGTTTCGGACAAGGGGGGGAGGCGCCTTAGCGGGGATGGAAGATTGGACGAGATTATGTGCGGACAAAGATGGAGAAGCGAATATGTGCTGCGGGAAGTGGATAGGTGATGATGACTACAGCATGCTGCTTGACTTACGAGACACATACCAGCAGCGTAGGGTCATATCGATGCCAGACAACTTGCTTGAGTGATCACAGTACTGGTACTCCCTACAGTACTATGCCCTAACTTGCTTGAGTAGAGTAATAGAGTAGGACTCTGCTCCACTACTAGCACCGGAGGAGTAGTATATTCTAATCTAAAATAGTTACAAATTTCAATGCCCGAGCCTGGAACGACTACGAACCGTGCTCAAAGACTGTATCTACATGGTGTTTGGACTTATATGCAAAAAAATAGCAAGATTCCCGTGCATTGCACAGCACATCATCATCACCAACTCGGTTTTTTCTCTACTCCTACTCCTATAAAAGACTCAGTTTGTGATGATGGAGGCGAGGAGGCGTGTTCAGCCGGGCATGCAGCGGACGGCGCATCACTATTCGATTTGTTATAAAAAACAAACAAGAGTAATAGAGATAGAGACTTAGGGCTTGTTTGGTTTGCAGCCTAAGGTTGCCATCACATCCCTCCGTCTTTTTTGCATTTCATCTCTCTGCATTTACTTTCTCCAGTTCATCTCGCACACTCGATCCCTAGCTACTACTCCTAGGGACAATTCTTTTGGCGGCTTCCCCAACTTTTCCCATAAGACTACTCAAAGTGGAGAGTAACAATAAGGCGCCTCACTCATTTATTTGGGCTTCTAAACTACTACTATGTCCTGGTTTATTCCTCACCATTGTAATTTGTGCTAAATTTTGACCAAAGATTTAACTGATAAAATGATACTCCCTCCGTCTAGGTGTGTAAGTCATCTTACGAAAACCAAATAAGCCCAAAACACTTAGGCGCGGTGCATTAACTTCTACCTCGTTTCTTGTTTCTTGACATATCAACCAATAAGAGATAAATAGTGTGCATGCTTTTAATGACTTGAGATATCAAACACGACATGTAGTGGTTAGTTCATTGCATGCAATACTATTAATTATCAAATAGACATTAATGTTTCTCGTTTTCTCCTCCTCCTTGGTCACGGTGCACAGCCTAAGAGTACTTACTCACCTAGACGGATGAAGTAGTGCATGTGACATGCACTAACATTTCATTAGTTAAATTTATGATCAAAATTTGACACAGATTACAATGGGGACCAATAAACCAGGACGGAGGTAGTAGTTATGGGATTACTAATCTAGAAGCCTAAAAGAACTGGCCCCTGGTACTCCTACTAGTAGTGGTACTCAAGTTGGAATTCCAATTGCACGGCACAATTTGTTAGGCAAAAAATTCGATACAAGGTGTAGGAAGCGGTTTGGGAATTTCCATGCCTTTCCAACCAGTGAGATACTTCGTACAAAGTACGACAGAGAAATGACCACAGAGAAGGAAGCTAAAAGTAAACAATCAAACGAGCATTTTTGCATTTGTTTTGCATTGAATCGTTTCACAAGCTTGACCAGTGTTGTTTTTCTACTTTTACAAAAATCGCATCATAATGTTAAAATGTGCATTTGCACGTACATAAGTAATAGTAGTACTCCTTCCGTCTAGCTGTATAAGTCTTCCCTCCTTATTGGTCATGGTGCACAACCAAAGATGACTTATTGACCTGGACGGAGGGAGTAGCACAGTCTGCAAGCATATACCAAGAGAGACGTGTAGTGCAATAGTATATAGTACAATTTGTACTATATGCACGTACTTGCAAAATGCGTACGAATACACAAGGTTTCCAAACTTTCCCTGTTACATACTTAATTAAGGACGCTAAAAATTCCTAACGTTAGGGATTTATCATTTGCATCCCAAAACTAATGAGATCGCCTTACGAACCAAATATTATACTCCTCCTAAGATCCACGACGCTCGCAGGAGCGCTTGCGGCGCGCCACGGGTGCCCTAGTGCGCGACCGTTTCCCAGCGCGCCGACACAACGCCTCTTCCTCAGCCTCGCAACTCGCGAGGTGCTGATTGGCGGCTTGCCGGTGGGAGAGCGCGATCTCTCCGGTGTGGTGACCCGGTGCCAACAGGTACTCCTCCTCACTGGAAGCGTGCACCCGGTCCATGTACCGCCAAGCGTAGATGAGGCGCTTGGTCCCGACTGCATTCAGGGCGTCGGCACGGGCGTCCTCCGCCACCCTCACGGCCCTCGCACGAGCCTTCTGCCCAAGAGCCAATTGCGTGACTCTCTCGGACGCGACATAGGCCTCCCAGGCAGCTTGTTCTGCGGTGCGCTTCTCTTCCTCGACCTTCTTCTCTGCCTCTATTTTTGCGTGCTCTGCTGGAGGCAAAGCCTCCCACAAGGCAACATCCATTTCTTTCCAAATCTCCTCAAGGCTGGGGGCTCGGCGGGCGGCGCGGTGTTCTCCTCGTAGCGGGGAGCCAACGCGTCCTGCGACGCGCGTGCTGGCGAGATTTGGAATGCTGATGCGTCCACCTCGATGCATCGCGGTGAGGAGGGGAACACCGACGCTTCCTCCTCGACTAGTGGTGGCGAGGAATGGAACGGCGACGCGTCGCATCGCGGCGGGGAGCGGAACACCGACGCGTCCTCCTCGACTAGTGGCGGCGAGGAACGGAACAGCGACGCGTCGCGTAGCGGCGAGGAGCGGAACACCGACGCGTCCTCCTCGACTAGTAGCGGCGAGGAATGGAACGGTGATGTGTGACCGTCTGCGCGGTGCAGCGAGGGGCTCCTAGGGCTTGGGAGGGGCGATGCCATGGTGATCGATGTGAGAGGGAGGGGGAGGAGATAGCGATGAACGTGAACGTGAGGGGGAGGACATAGCGATGTCATGGGAGGCGCAATATTTATAGCAAACAATGGCACACGTACGTAAGATATGGACTGAGCTGCACTGACTTAACTACAGGTCCAGTTGTGTCACTGACATGTGGGCCAGACCCCTGTTGGGCCCATATGTCAGTGACCCAATGCACCTGCAGTTAAGTAACAGCTACGTGGGCATATTTGTTGGAGTAAATGACGGGGGAGGGAAGGGGTGGAAATATTGCTGGTCACAACGGATTGGAGGAGCGTGGGGGGAGGAGAGTCATGCATGCAGATTTTTTCACACGGGGTGGAGTGGTGGGACCGCGGGAGGAAGAAGGAGAGTTTGGAAGGCATATTGTTTCCACACATGAAGAGGAAAAGATTTGGAGACGAACGGGCTTCCTGTAGGTATGGGGAACAGTGCATAATAAGTCATCTTGCATGCCGGGCTAGGTATAGTCTCAAGTCATTAAAAACATACACGCCCCACACATGTTCATATTTCAAGGTGCACTAAATTATTGCATCTGATGATTAAGGCTGGCCATAATGGGGGTACTTAGCTGGTATCATGCACACGGGAATAGCAAACATGCTGGTGTGGCAAAGAATTAAAGAAGAGAGGGGGTTAGAGTAACTAGTGTTCATGCATGCATTGGTAAACACATTTTTTGTGAAGAACGACAACATTAGTTGAGTACTTTTGCAGAGTTCAGAAACTATTCCACCGCCTCTACTATCTTGCTATGAGTAGGTGAAAATTTTGAATCGAGCCCTTTAAACTAGAAGGGAGGTAGTGGTACTCTAATAGCTAACCTTGTTGTGATGACAAGATAGGACATGGCACGCACCTGGATGGAGGAACTAGTCTAAATAGTGCATTTAAGTTTTGTCTAAAGTCAATGTACCTCTACTTTCACCAGACTTATAGAAAAATGTACTATCAACATTCACAATGTCAAATGAATATTTTTACACTCATAATAAAACATAGTTCTTATACTCATCATAACCAATATTGTAGATATTGATATTTTTAGTATAAATTTGGTCATGGGATTTCATTGATGCCTGTCAAAGCATGGAGGAAGCGGAGCTTAAGGCTTGCATTGCCAGTCTCTACATAGGTATTTCTCTTCATAGTCCTGTAATTTTAGAGACTGATTGCGCTTTTGTGGTAGCGTCTCTTGCATCGGGGGACTATGATAAGTCGGCTATGCGTCACCTGAAGATGAAAGCGTTGAGCATCTCGAAGTTGATCAACAATCTTCAATTGTCAAAGATTAGCCATTCGGCCAATAAGGTGGCACACTTAATCGCTAAGTATAGCTTTGACAACAGATTAGATGGTATTCTTGTAAATAATGTACCGCCTTGTGTGGTGAATATTGTATCAAATGAGTTTACTGGTGTGGCTGGTTAATTAATATAAGGTAGTGTTAAAAAAAGTATAAATTTTGTCAAACACTTTGCAAACGGTTGACGGGAGTAAAAAGGACCAGAGGGAGTATCATGCATGCGGAGTAGGCAAAAAAAATTGCTCATTTATAGCCGGTCGAAGTCTCAAAGGGCGGGACCGCGCGAGGGAGGCGAAGGTCGTGGGAGGCGTGACGGTTGACATAATTAAGTGAAGTTACATCCACGTGCTGGCATGGCATGCGGACAGGCAGAAGCTATACCGTCAGGCCTACGATATGGGTCTAGTAGACATGACATCTAGTGGGTCCCGCATAGTTCTCGAGAACTCTTTGGGGGCTTGCAGCCGTTTATCCACCGGGCAAGCCAGCAACCCCACGCCGTTTGCACGCCCTACTCGTCCCCGTGTTCTACCTTACAACAGTTTGCTCCTAGTCGTCCCGTCCTTTCACATTAGTTCGCTCCCAGTTTTTTTTTGCGGGGTACAACAGTTCAACTTCTCCTAACCCTCCTCCAAAATCCATGGCCTCCCAAATCTCCATGGTCGCCGTTGAGTACCAGGTTAGAGCCATCACCGGTGATGAGTTCATCGTCATCTACACACGTGGATCCGCGATGGTGAAAGCATGGCTTGCTCGCTTCCTACGCATGTGCAATAGTTCAACGGATGAGTGGGTCGCTGGGCTAGATGTTGAGTACACCAAAGTCCTAGGACGAGAGAAGGATCTAAAGGACGAAGAGAGGAAGAAGCCCGCCGTGATCCAGGTTTTCATACATAACGTTTGCTTGGTCTACCACATATGCCATGCCGACGTTGAGTGCCAGGATTTTAAGAACTTCCTCAAGGACAAAATAGTGAAATTCGTTACTGTAGGCTTTAAGAACGACAGGGATGTCCTGCTTCGGATAGGTCTCATTGTAGGCTAGCCCTTTGATCTCCAGAAGGCAAGCCTGGTGTCCTCCTCTCAACCTTCAATGCTGACCCTGGCAGGAGCCACGATTGATCCTTCGTACGCTAAACTGAAGAAACCTCATCACGAGTTTCATCATGCATGGGAGTCGAAGACATTAGATGAAGATCACATCATGTACGCAGCAATGGATGCCTACCTTTGTTTAAATATCTACAAGGGTTGGATGAAGAAGCAGAGCCCAGTGTCTGGTTCAAGCAAAGAAGCGTCGGCGAAGAGGAAGAGGAAGAGGGACAAGGATGAAGTCGAGGACGTGGACTCGGACTCCGAGTAGGTGGCAGTGCCGTCGCTCATGCTGGTTCTACTGCAGTGTCAAGCGGACTAGTTGCTTAGTTTATTTTCAAGGGTGTATTGTGCTGAGGCCTCAGCAAAACTTTGTTTATGATCTTTCTCGCTATTTGAACTCTTTAGTACGTACAGTAGTACTAGTACTATGTCTTACTACTATTCTTCTTGCAGTTGGTACTACTGCTCGTATCTTCATGTTCCTACTGTACTTAATACATTCGTACTAGTAGTATAATTTGGGTCAGTCGATTTGTGAAAGAAGTTCGACGGAGCGAAGGAAGAAGACGGGAGAAGAGGTGGAAGAAGCCCTTCTAGCCATCAAACAGCTCACATGAGTCGACTGACCCAAATTGCTCCTTGAGATTGTAGGATCCACGTGGCATTCAAGGTCTCGAAGGTAGATTCCGCGTCCGCACCCGGTTTGCAGGCTCGATGCGCGCGCGACCAGCTTCTACCGTGACAGCCACCATGCGTGCCTCCTCCGCACGGGCGGAGACGACAATGACACGCTAGTTCCTCCTCGCCGGCGTGCTAGAGCACACGCTCGTCCTCATCTTTGTATGCAACATGCATAGACGCGGCTCCACCAGCTGCTCGCGTGCTTGGCAGCGTGGCGGCATCGCGAGGAGGGACTGCAGACGACGTGAGCGGGCGAGCCTTCGGCTTCATGGCACAGGGATGGCGGCGACACGGCTGTGATGGGCGAGAAATTGTTGGCCGGAGCAGGCGGGCGCCGGCATGTAAAACGGCGGCGGCATATTGATGAGTGCGCGTGTGGGAGCTTACTTTAGTTTTATATAAGGTTGGTCAAACTTAAAAGAAAACCATAGTAGTACACGTAAACATTAGACTTAGGAAGCGCTTTTATTAGTTTGTACCACAGCCACGATACGGAATCCTGTGCAAGCGCGTGAACTGCGGCCGCGCGGTCGATCAAACGGTGCGTCACTGTGTCGCGCTCGAAGGACATCCACCAAAACTTTTTGTGTGTGAAAACAATCCTCGAATATTACTCAACTTTTTTTCCTTGGAAAGTTCTTGATGCTGCAATATTTCCATATATTTGAATTTAGCTCCAGTTCGTGTTTGTTTGGATTTGGACGTTTTAGGTGCGCCCTAGTTTTTTTTAATACTGATTTTGTGTGTGTGACTGAGAGAGAACGCGTGTGTGTGTCCATATGTGAGTTGTGGCAGAAGGGCAATGTGGAGACGGTGTGCGTGTGATATAGACATAGAGAGGTGTGAATGTGCAAATGATCATGCATGAGTGAGACATAGACAGATGCCGATACGTTGTGTATACATGAGAGAACGTTATTCTAGTTTACTTGTGAGTGTGTGTGTGTGAGAGAGAGAGAGAGAGAGAGAGAGGAGCATCCGTAACACAACAACCATCTCTCTCGATTCGTCCGTCCCTCGCACGATCGCATGCAACACATGCATCCACGCGCACATTTTGACACCCTCACCCGGCCCCTGCCCACCTCAAGGCCCGCACAATCTCTTCGTGAATACCCATTTCTCTCCTTAGGTTTGTTTTCTCTCAATATCTGACACACACACACACACACACACACACACAGACACATGCAGCACAACACACACACACACCCTCCCCCGAGCACACAATTCATCCCCATCCAAGGTTATAGGGCGACCACTCTCGCTTGTGCTTCTTTGCACCCCAACATGCACAACACCTCAACCTTCAAAGAGGGCATCGAGCAGATTAAAGACGGCGACCACACCGTGCTAGAGAATGCGGGGTCATTTGGAAGCAGGGTGATGTGACAATGGCTGACTGACTCCTCCCCCACCCTCTCTCTCTCTCTCTCTTGCACAAAATTACCAATCCCTCTCTCCCCTGCACAAAATTGTCAATCCCTCAACCCACGAGATCCTTCCCCTCTCGTCCATGTTTTTCCAGCTCTCTCATCAAACATGTTATCACTTCTCCTTCCACGTGTACAGAATCCGGATGCACACGCATCTCACGTATATTACATGTCTCCATCTTTCTCACAGACCTAACTTCTTCCTCTCTCTTTCTCTCTCTATATCTCGCTCTTTGTCTTGTTAGGTTTGTCTCGTACTCTATCATCCACATATATACAATCTTTCCCGCCCTATCTGCTCCATCTTCAAAAGCTCTCTCTGCACGTTTCATTCACACATTGGGATGTCAAAATGTTGCTTCTATAATGGCTGATGTAGAGTTATGGTTGTTTTTGTTGCATCCTACAAAGTAATAACTATGAAATGCATTTAGATTCTCATTTGACTGGGATTATGTGAGTTTGAGCATGTTGTGAAGTACTATAGACCTTGTATACATCTTGGGATTCGACAATGATTGTAACTATTGAATTGAATAGACCATTACATTAATAGTCTATAGCCTAATATATTTATTTCACAATTTCAACAAATGATTAGTTCTCTACAAACTAAGAAAACAAATGTGTACTCCCTCCGTTTTTATTTAAGTTCGCATATTAGCATTGGTCAAAGTCAAGTTTTGTAAACTCTCAGAAAGCTTATAACAAAAAATATTAACATATACAATAACAAATAAATACCATTAGATTCATTATTGAATGTACTTTCACATCATACATATTTGTTATGGTAAATGTTTATATTTTTCTATAAACTTGGTCAAACTTTAGGAAGTTTGACTTTGGTCAAACCTAATATGCAGAGTTTACTTCTACTACTCGCTAGTTGCTTAGCCGAATCACTCAACACGCCACATGGGGAGTTCAGTGTCACAAAATTTTGAGGTCGGCGGGAAATCTCCCGCGACCCTGATTCGAGCAGTGGGAAGTTACCATCATAGCCTTCGGAACATGCCTATGGATGACGCTTGGTAGGGGGCTGTTTTCGTAACTTCAGGTTCACCCTACCCAGCCAACCCACCCCGACACCCAGAGTAGTACACCCGAATACTCCCCATTTTCTATCCCCACCGCAAAATAGACTTCTCCACGGCACCGCAGCCTTCGTGCTCCTCCCCCTTTACATCGGCGCACTCGTCCACCGCAGTGCATCTGCCTCATCGATGACCTTGTACGCCGCACTGGACCCGGTCCACCATCGTCGTCATACATGGAGCCTCTTCCCTGGCATCGTCTTCCATGGTCTCGGATCTGCTTCCCGGAAGCCGACGCCAAGCGCAGAAGTACCACTGTCGTGGATAATGAGCTGACTCCCGTTGCCGACCATGACTCATAGAGGCCACCGCGACCATCGTTCTCCTCCTCGATTGGTAATGTTACTATTGAATCACTTAGCAGTACATGTGCAGTTCCAATTTTGTTCATACCTACCCTTCAAATTTCCTGGGTGCTATTGTTCCCGTAAAAGTAATTGGTTATAGCCTCCATTGTCCAACAAAATATCAGCTTGTAATTGTGCGTCGCTCCTGTATCACGCTGTGCTTGGGTAGGTTTTTCATCTGCAACCAGTAGTGTGGCAAATGATGGAAAGGTTTTTAGAACTAGCAAGATGTCCATGCGTTGCACACATCAAGATGCATTTGTATGAGTAGTTTATCTTGTGGGAGAAAAGGATGAACGAGGGAAGGCCTTATTTGCAAATCTGGAGATGGGTATGGGTATCTTTTTGCAAAATTCCCAGTTGTTTCCTTTCTATCTGTCAGATATAATGGACGGCCTATATTGCAAGAAAAAAAAGTAGAAGTAGAGAAGTAGAGATAAATATTAAATATTAAATATTAAATAAATATAACAGTAGAGAAGAGAGTAGAGATAGCAGAGACATCGGGAAAGGATCGCGCGTGCGCGGGAAAAAGCGGCTGGGCATGCGCTAGTTTTGGCGGGCGGCGTCCGGCGCGCTTTATAAAATCCAACGGCCTCCCACCGCTCTGTGCCTTGCCACCGCTCTCTCCCTGCTCTGTGCCTCGCCACCGCTCTCTCCCCGCTCTTTTTTGCCTTGCCTCCGCCGCGCCACCATGCCGCAGCGTCGCCGGGAAACTTGGGGATACCGCAGCATCCGCGCGCGCCCCTCTGGCGGCTTCTCCCCCGAGATCCGGTTCCGGGGGATGCGCCTCGGCCTCGGCAATTTCAACACTGCCAACAAGGCCGCCCACGCGTACGACGCGGCGGCGTGGCGCCCACGGTGGCCTCATAGAACATTGAAATTCCCCAACGTGCCGACGTGGGAGCGGGCGCAGGAGCTCGCGCCTCTGCCGCGGCTTAGCACCGACGAGGATCGTCACGACAACCGGAGGCGGGAGCACCATCTCGGCATCGCTGAGATGGACGAGGAAGCCATGGCGCTGTGGCGCCAACACTTCCCGCAGGACATCATCAACGAGCGCGAGTTCTACCCGCAAAGGAGGGTGGAGAGGGATAAGAGGAGGGCGGAGCGAGCCACATATCGCGAGGACAAGCGTAGGCGAAAAGCGGACGCTCAATTCAACATGAGTCTAGGAGCAGTGTCTCCCTGGTAATCCGACGATGATCGGTATCTTAACGCCTACAGTCAGACGTCGGAGGAGGACATCTCCGAGGAGGAGTCGGACGACAAGGAGTAGTTGAATTATCTTTTTTTATCTATCTATGCTGAGAACTATCCTCTACTCTCTAGTCTCTACTTCTCGATCTCAGCACTGTAAACGCTTTTTTAAAGCGCCGCGTGTTGCGCTTCTGTTGGAGATGCTCTAACATGGCAGACGAGTGCTTTAATGTTTCCCACAGGATGCGCGAGTATTACTAGTAGTATATTTTTCTTGCCATGTTGAGATTTTAAAACCACGAGTGCAAACATGCAGAGGAGCAATGAAGACCAAACACGGGATATTCGGGACATCTTCAAGGAGCGTGGCAAGTTAAAGAGGAGCTGCACTGAACCTGTAAAACGAGCTTTGGTAAGTAACACCCTTTCAATTACTTTCGTTTAGCCTCGTGTTCTTCGATGTGTATATGTTGTAGTTTCTGTTTCTCTTAAGCGTGGTGTTCTTCGATGTGTAATAAGAAGAGTCTTAATCGTCCTAATGCTTTCGTTTTTAGCTTGATGTAGGAAGTGGGTGTTCTCACCTTGTAGTCTATTTTTATATTTTTTCCTTTTGAATTCACTTCTCCGAGTTCTGTTTATCTGGCTTCTACTAAATGGATCTATGTTTCTCTGAGTATTGATCTAAAAAAGAAGTAACTTCATGTCAAGATGCATTTCCTGTGAGGAGGGAAGTATGGTCAACCTCAAGATCATGTTTCCAGAATGAGGCTGGATTACACACAAGGTGCCAGTTCCCTAATGATGCTGGATTAGACACAAGGTGCAAATTCCCAGATGATGCTGGATTACACACAAGCCAGGTGGAGTCGTCAGTTGTTCGTGTCCTCGTGGCATTAGTAAAGGCTGAAAGAAAGCGTGCACCAGCCCTTGAGAATGTAGCTGAGTTCCTGAAGAAGCGAAAAGAGCAATCAGATGCTCTCTTCACCCAAGCCAAAGAAGAGATGGAAGAAGCCAGAAATAAGCTAGCAGAGGTAGAGCAGGTTAGGCGTCTCCTGCTATCTAAAACTGTTGTCAATACAAAATTTCCTTCATAATAGCTAGGTTCAAATGTTTATCCAGTCAGCATGCCTATTGTGATGTCCGTGCATCTACTGATGTGGCACAAAATGTTTTTTTTCGGGTCATGTAATAACAACAATTACTTTCCAAACAATAACAGATGAAGCATTGGACATGGTATAGTTCACGCGCAAGCCCGACATTCCAAGTTCAACTTCCACATCAAATTCATGTTCACAGATATCTGCACATTCATATATAATGTCCACAACCATGATTCACTTCAAAGCCAAAAAAAATGTGAGGAGAGTTATAAATAAAGAAAAACCTCTACTAGTTCCTGCTACTAGTGTGAGCACAACAAGTCAAGACCATGCGTAAATTAATTATATTTTAGTCATTTTTTGTGTTCTAAAATGCCTGCCGGCTCACGGAAGGACGTGTTGCCGGCACACGCACGGATTGAATGAAGGCAGGCGGGCAGTCTTAAGCTGGTTGCACGAAGCGAGGAGGCGTGCTCAGCCGGGCCTGCAGTGAGTGCGGCCCTCTTGGCCGGCACACCGGTTCAATGCCTGCGCTATGAGAGGTCAGGTCCATGTCAGAGCAATCACTCCGTCCAGTCCTTTTCTGTTTGGGTATAACAAAATCTCGTTTTCCATTCACATTTTACAAGTAAAATTCATGGACAAACTTTGACCCAAAGTACGATGGGGACTAGTAAACCAGAATGGAGGTAGTAGTTTTTTTTAAATCAAAGAAGAGTTTCCCCTTCCGATTTTCATTACTGAAAACCAGCATCTAAATCTAAACCATAGTATTTGCCCTAGAACTACCAGGTTCAACATCTCGCAACATAAACCCATACAACCATACGCCAAGGAGGTACGTAGTACTATGAATTCCATTTTCACTCCATACCAATCGTTCTAAAAACTAGTTACTACTTATAATGCACCATTGAAAATCGGAACTCTTAACCCCGCTAAAAAAGCGATATTTTAAACGTGGCTACTTGATCTGTGGCAACTGGCAAGCCACCGCGCTCCAAGTCGTTCACCTGTGGTACCGACCATCAACTCCTATGGATCAAATTATCACGTGAGCTGACAATTCCTACAAAGGTGCCCACCACGTACCCGGTACCCGCGAATGCAGCAATCATGCACATAGGGTTTTAGGGTTTATTTGTTAACATCGCCTTTACGCAACACTCATGTGTGCGAGACATCAAGTGGCCGACTGCATGCGTGCGCCTCTTCTCTTGGTATATGTACTCCACCGTTTGTCTGCTGTCCAAAAAAATATAATAACTACTAGCAATGTGCCAATGCGCTGCCACATGATCAAAGTAGATTAATACATATTCACCAATTTGATAGAAAAAAAGTCTAGTTTTGAAATACGTATATCACTAAAAATATGTTATGTTTCACTCAAAATATATTCTTTTGGCAGTTTTGATGAGATAAGGGGGGAATGTTGTTGGTTTCAAGATTCGAGAGGTGGTATATGTCTAATATCTACTCTTACTAGCAAGATGCCCGTGCGGTGCACGGAACATCAAGATCTTGTGGGAGAAAAGGATGAACAAGGGAAGGCCTTATCTGCAAATGTGGTGAAGAGTGTGGGTAAATTGCCATATTTCCTTCCTATCCGTCAGATATAAATCGGACGACCTACATTGCAGGATGGCAGGCCCACCATCATCACCAACTCTATTTTTTATCCCTACTCTTATAAAAAGCATTATTGGTGATGATCATGTGCCTGCCATCCTACAATATAGGCTGTCCGATCTATATCTGACGGATAGGAAGGAAACTATGGCAATTTTGCAAAAAGATACCCACACCCCTCTCCACATTTGCAAATAAGGCCTTCCCTCGTTCACCCTTTTCCCCCTCAAGATAAACTACTCATACAAATGCATCTTGATGTTCCGTGCAACGCATGGGCATCTTGCTAGTTGTTGAAAAAAGCCCATGTGTGTGTGAGAGAGAGGGAGAGTGGAGGAGGACGGAGTGCATGTGTGACAAAAACACAAGGAGTGTGTGTGCGATAGGTATCAACTTAAAATGAGGCAATAGTGTGTGTGCACGATCGAGAGGGCTTGTCTCAAGAAGGGAAGAAAAATCTACATAGATACAAGGAGCGGGAGAGAGACATGTATGCGATAGTGGAAGCACGAGTGTGCGGGTGTATAAACCTATCTAGAGGCTAGCTAGTCAATAAATGTTTGTGAGAGAAATACGAGTCGGGGTGCGAAAGCGAGAGTTTTGTGTGTGCGAGAGAGAGACGGTAGTCGGGAAGGGGAGTGGAAGTTGGAGTTGTGTGTGTGTGCGTCTGTGAGAGAGAGAGGGGGGGTTGTCTGATCGGTAAACAAATGAATAATGTCAGTCTGGGATGGAGAAGAAAAGGAGACCGCAACAAATGTTGTGTCTACAAGAGAGAGATAGAGAGAGAGAGTAATTTTAGTGGTATGGGTCATATGTAGAGACATATATGGTGTGTGAGAGAATCCCATAGAGAGAAAGACGAGTGGAGACTGTGTGTGTGGCGGTGAAAAAGAAAGCTTAGGTACCGAGTGATACCAGAGAACAGTAGAGATGTGAGAGATAATGAACACCATGTAATGTATAATGATAGGGAGAACGTGACACTTCTCAAGGGAGACATCAAGAGACCATGTTTGCAAGGATAGGAGAAACATGAAGTGAGCGTGCGGGTGAGCTGGAGAAAAGAGAGTGATAGCTACCTGAAGGAGCATGCATGCGAGAGAGATGGGCGTGAAAGGAGTGAACAAAAACGGGATTCAAATATTTGAGTTCGAGATGATGATACATGTAATCCATACTCGAACCAAAATTGATCTATCAAACATGCATACTCATATGAATTCACGCACATCTATGTTATTTAATATGTAGATATTACTGATCCATATAGTTTAGTAGAACATAATTTGGTTAAATTTTTTTAATTCGACCTTAAGTTTTTGAGATCGTTGTATTTGTAAATCATATTATACATATAAAGGAGCAGAATACTTTGTTGTGCTTTTGAAAGTATATATAAAAAATGATGTATATAGAATGTAATTCCAATTGAAAATGGATCCCGCCCGAAAAAATAGAATACAAACGGGATTCGAATTGAGTTGGCACGGTAAACGTGCACTGTGCAAAATTTGAACGAAGCGGGGAAAGTCGCAGTAACCGCCCGAAACCAAAATCTGCGAGATGGAAATTACTACTGCCTATCCCTGCCACGTAAAGCCTATCTGCTGGATTTCTATAGGTTTTGATAGGGGTAGGTTTGTAATTTCACACAAACTTGACGTAACCGCCTCTCACCCGGATTCATACACGGTGGGTGCCAAAACATAGTGTGTCCTCGGCCGAAATCGACTCCCTCCCCAATTCATATTCATACATGGTGGGCGCCAAAAACAAACTCTCGACGGGAAATATTCGGTGTATGCGAGATTACCGTCCTATCCCCAACCGACTAATGTTGCTGTGATGTAGTAGAAATTTTAAACGGGGGCTAAATTTGTAAATTTCCTCGCATTTAGACAAGCGCGCCCTGAATACATGGTTCCCCCCTTCCTCTCTACCTCCCTTTTCCCCATTCGTACTCCGTGGGCGCCAAAACACCCTCTCCACCCACCCTCCTCCGTCTGCCGCCGTCCGCCACCCCATCCACCGATGTCGTCCTCCACCATACCAGAGCTGATACCCCGATGCTGTCGTCCATTACAAGAGATCGACCTCTCTCATCCACGGCTTCGGACCGGGATCCTTGCATCCCGTCCTCTCACTCGTCCACCTTGCCAGCGCCGCTCCTACCACCATCTCCTCCACCACGCCCTGCCGGCACCGTCTACCCTCCTAGATCTGGTTCCATGCTGCCGACAGCCATCGCTACTGCAGCACCGTCAAATTCTCAGCAGATGCGTACACGGCGCTGCACCAGAGGTGGTACTCTTTCGTATCTGCTCAACTTATTTATCACAGCAAGAAAATATATCGCCACTGCTTTACTCTGATTTCTTGTCTTGGTTGCGAAGTTGCCTTTGTCTGGTTTGCACCTTCAGATCCGCCATGGCACGCTCAACACTATACTCCCAATGCTTACGGTTTTCCCCTGTTATATTCCGCACTAGTTAAATCACAGTAGACTAAATTTTCCAGAGCTCGCCGGAGTTCGCCGGTGCGAACGAAGGGGCTCGGGTGGTTGTGGGGCCTTGCCTAATGAAGAAAACTCGACGCAGGTGGGTGTTGGGGCGAGGGTTAGGGTGGGGGTGGTGGAGGAACACATGCGATGGGGGCCGGTGGTCCGTCCGGCAGCCCGTGCGGTGTTCTGTATGGGAAGAATCAGAGACGAGGAAGAAGATGGGTTAGGAGACATAGGATCTTCATCCAACCGCCTGAAATGGTTGAGAGACAGCTGGGAGTTGCATTCTTAATGCGCTCTGGCTCACCATGTGTGGGCACTGCGCAACCAAACTTTATTATCCAAAATCTGCTTGCTCTTCTTTACCATGTTCCTCTTCCGTTCTTCTTTAATATGTACTCTCTAAGTTCCTAAAATACAAGTCTTTGTATAGATTCACCATGGACTACATATGGAGCAAAATGAGTGAATCTACACTCTAAAATGTGTCTGGATACATATGTATGTGATCCATAGTGGAAATCTCTACCAAGACTTATATTTTGGAACGGAGGGAGTATGATAGTAGTACAATATGTTCCTTGTACTGAAGATGAGCAGGGACATTTGCAGTGTAGAGGTCTATACGGTCGGTTGTGATGGACACTTTGAGTCTCTTTGATTCGTAGGATTTTGTAAACATAGGAATAGGATTTGTAGTCACCTGCCCACTTGAATCCTATAAGAATAGCAAGGAAATGCGGGGAGATGTGTCGCCTTTGAGAGTTACACTGATATTAATAGTACCGCACCTTCAGTTGAAGAGAACTGGTATCCGAAGCCTTTCTAGCCGTACCGGCAGTACTAGCACATATATTCCAGCAAGTTCCACTTTGCTGATTTTACTCTGATGCTTACGGTTTTCCCCGTTATATCTGCACGATGATCTGTGTAGCTGCTTTGTGTCGCACTAGCAGCAGTGCAGTCTTGAAGCTAAACACTGCAATGACTCACAAAATTGGCACCAAGGCATTGAGTGCCATTCTGGATGCAATGAAACTCATACGCTCCCCACCTCTTGATTCTTGTTCAGAATATGATCCTAATGACTATTCTAACCTCGAGGAGTCAAAGGCAGATGGCCTGTCCAGTTCACCCATCAAGGTGCCTGTTCTAATTTGGCAAGGTTTTTTTGATTGCGGGTATCTTGCATATGTTGTCTTGCATTTCTTCAACTTTGTTGCACCGCCATGTGCTTAGTTTACTCATCATATATGTCGAGATGCCATGCCCGTCCATTATCAATACATATTCCATCTGTCATCATACCATGTTTTCCACTCAAATGCTGTCTTGTGCATCAGATATCAAAAAGTAAGAGGGTGATTGCCGAACCTGAAGGTGCACCAGCAAAGTCTTTGAAAAACATGGTGGTGCCGGAGAAATCAGACAACACCCCACTTATATTGGTTGGACAACCAGTGACACAAAACGTAGGACCGACTCCAGCAGACTGTACCCATACTACACTGGCCACACCACTAGCCCGACCACACAGGACCTGCACTCCAGCAAAAGGTATACCGATTTCATTTGCCATAGCACCAACCGTACCACAGAAAAATCCCACTCCAGCAAAATGTACAGCAAGTCCACCGGCCGAAGACCTATCCCAACTGCAGAGACGGCCAATTCCTGCAGATTGGAACCCCATTCCTATTTATTCCCAGTTTAAAAGACAATGCTTTCAATGTTGTTAGGGACTACGTGCATATATTCCCATCATGGGAAGACTATAGTGAAGACGAACACCATTTTCACATCTTCCTGTCCAACTTACGTGTAAGTGCTATTATTCATGGTTATTATTTTCCTGTTTTCTACTGATTGAACACATCAATGATTTACATTATATTGTTGTAACTAGGCGAGGGTCAATCTGGATAGTCATGACGAGCAAAGCTTGCTTGTGCTTTTCAAGGGAGCATTGCAGCAGTATCGGTGTTACCCGAGGAAATCACACTTTGATGGCAAGTCTATAAACGAATTTCCGGTGAAGTCTCCTGTGCTAAATTTAGAAGACATTGAATGGAAAAACCTTTTTATGCACTGGTCTCATTCCCAGGATGAGGTATTGTCTATGAAATCACATGACAATTTCAACTTCTACTTTTCCTCATGTGCCTTACGGATCTTTTTCGTAGGAAATCTGCTCGAAGAAGAATTCCGGTTTGAAAAGAACGACAGGATATCGCAAATATGTTGCCCACTGCTTTTCTCTTGTTAGTACCTGTTGTCCTGTATCACTGTACTTGCATACATATCTGGTTCATTACGTGACAGCAGTATACATGATAGCTTGCTTATCAATTGTTCGCCTCAAATTATCTGATCTGTATGAATGGTTACATTAGTGTAGAATATATCCAATGCCAGTGTTCTTTTTTAGCTCTACATTGTTCTTGTAAGTACATGCTGTCCTTTATCAGTGTACTTATAATGAAAGGTAGTTGTTCATGGACCATCACTCTGCAGCTTATTTTCCTTTGCCCTCCATTTTCTACACATCAGATCTATATTTACTCTTACCATAAGGTTGGTACTGAAGAAGTTTAGCTGTGCATTGCTCTTGGCTGTACCTTTTGCCTGTATCGCTGCACTTACATTTATAGCTACTTGGTTATGTAGCATCACTCTTCATCTTATCTTAAATATTCTCCATTTTTTTGGATATTATCACATCTATATTTACTCTTAACAAAATGTAGAATAAAGGCAATGCTTATGAAGAAAATTCTATGGTAAACTTCTTGAATTGCCCCCCATCAGCATGGACAAGGCCTTTATAGATCCTGTCTTAACCAATAATGTAAGTTTGTCCTTCTCAAGACTTCAAACTTTGTTGTATATATTTGGTTAGGCATGACTGCAACAACTGTTTATTTTTTGGTGTTTGCATCAAATTGCATGTTTAAAGTTAATTATGTAGTTCATAAACGAAAGTTTATCCTTCTCAATTTAAGTTTTCAGTTGTACAACCAAGTTCCTTCTTCATAGCATGTAAATTAAACTATACAGAGCAAGTGATCTTATTTTGCACTGCGTGTATGCTTTTGTTCTTCATTTGTAATCAAGTGGTGTGGTGAACCTACCCACTACAGCACAAAGTCATATACTGCAATCTCTTAACTATGAACAATGTCATATCATTCTACTATTATTTAAACCGTCTCTTTATTTGCCAATCTGAAATGGGATAAATTGACAGCACACTGACCATTGATACTTATGAGTTCTTGATCTGTAATCCAGTGGTGTTGTGAAGCTGCTAACTCCTTCACAATGTCATTTCCTGCCATGTCTTGACCTGAACAATACCATATTGTGTTAATGCAATTTTAAACTGTGTCACTTTATTCGTCAGTAAGAAATGTGATGAATTGTCAGCACTGATACTTTTATGTGAAAAACCTATCATCTGTCTACTTGTTTATCTTTCAGAGTGAGGAAGTTTTAAGTGTTGAACAAGCGCAGTCTCATCATCTTGCTCAGCTGCTTTCGCTGCAGCTTCCCAGCAGGGCTAACCTTTCTTGAACTCTATTGAAGTGCTGTTGGTTTTGTATATTATTTTGTCGGCGTGTTTATTTGCACCGGTGGAGATCTTTGATGCCCAGTGTATGTAATCTGCTGTCTTCTTGTGCTTTATTATCGTAGTGGCGAACTTTGATGCCTAGTGGATGTAATATGCCGTAATTTCTTTATTGTATAGTCTAGGTTTTTTATTATTCACGATGCTGCAGTTATTTTATTGTATATATATCCTGTCTTCGCAGTAAAACGGCCAAACCGTAAAATTACGGTACATAGCCGGGCCGTCATGCAATCACGATGTAGGTTGGGCCTGAAACGTGCCGAACAACTCACGGGCCGGCAGCAGCCCAAAATGGACCCTAGCCCATGATTGTGCGAATCAAATTATGGGATTTTAACAGGCCAAAATTGTCTCGGTCCTTGTTTAGCCCAATCAGATATCGGCTGCGAGCAGGCCGGATGCAAACCTGGCCTTAGTTAGGCCCAACTATATGACGGGCTTTTAACAGGCCAAAATTAATATAGGGCCGAAATGTTAAACGGGCCCTTAACAGGCCGAAACTAATATCAGGCAAAATTACTAAGTGGGCCTTTAGCAAGTGGGCCCAAAAGCATAGCGTCCAGTTGACGGGCCGAATCTGATATCGGCCATAATTGAGCCCAAAGCCTCTTAAAGGGCTGAACCTGATCTGGGCCGTAATTTGGCCCAGAATGTGGTAGGCTTTTAACGGGCAGGATCTCATATGGGCCATTATTAGGCCCGGAACGTGGCAGTCCATTAATGGACCGGATCAAATATGGGCCGGTATTTGGCCCAAAACATGGCAGCCAATTAATGGGCCGACCTACTAGGGTCCTCAAAATCTTGTGGTCCTACAGCTGGGTCGGCCCATTAATGTGGCGAAATCTCGTGGGCCATTAGCCGGGCCGGCCCATTTTGGTCCGCATGAATCTTGTGGGCCTTTACCTGGGCGGGCCCATTATGGCACACAAAAATCTTGTGGGCCTTTACCTGGACCGACCCATTATGGCCCGCAAAATCTTGTGGGCCTTTAGCTGGGCCAGCCCATTATGGTCCGCAAAATCTAATGGGCCTTTAGCTAGGCTGGCCCATTATGGTCTACAAAATCTTGTGCAGCTTTAGTTGGGCCGGCACATTTAAACTTGATGGGCCGGTCCACGTGTCAACATATCATAGGCGCGTCTCGCCCATTGGATGAGTGACACCTGTGCCAACGCGTACCTGACACGTGTCTCCTCCAGCCAATGATGATTTTACACGTGGAAAATCCCCATTGGTTGGGGCTGTTAACGGGTTATCGGATCCAAAACCCGACCTGATAGCTTAACGGCGTTCCGTTACGGTGGATGCCACGTGTCGGTTACCCTTGACGAAAGCACTTCTGTGACACGCGATTTATCATCATGGAAGTGGACACTTCCGTGATGATAATTTTGGTAATGTCATGGAACACTTCTACGACAGCACATGTATGACTATCTTGATTCTGTCATAAATTTGTCATGGATGTACATGCATGACAAAAAATGCAACCTACTATGACAAACACGTATCATCATGGAAGTGTATTTTTTTGTAGTGGTATACACATTGTCAAAAAGTAATGCGGTAGACCTTCTTTAACATATGTTAAAAAATAAAATAAAAATAAAAAACAAGGACCTCGAGGTTAAATTATCTAATGGAATGGTTTATTTCGGTCATTGAAACGAAATGGCCCATCCTATCAGTTAATTTAACAACAACACAACCTCTCATCCAGTCACCCATCTCATGGCTGCTCTAGCCTGAGCACACTTAACTTCAGAGTTCTCTTAGATGAGCTACTTGTGGAGCAGCTAGTCCTTGCTGATATGGATGCCTCTTCGCATCCTTATGCCGTATCCGGATGACTGCCCGTCCCCCAATGGCCAATACATGTTGTGTAGACAGAGCATATCAAATACATCTTATTAGAAGCAATCGTCTGTGTTATTATCGGTCTTCGCACACATTTCTTATTACAGACCTGTTTGCTGCGTATCACACACATCTTGTTATATTGAACTATTTATGTTCTCTTCTCTCAACACAAATAGTTTATCCGAGTGAACCACATGCTATATATCGCACACACCTCGATCTGGTTGACCGTTTCTTTTTGATTCCTAATCACAAACAGTTCATCCGATGAATTGTATGTTGTGTATCACACATACCTTCATCTGGCTGCCCATTTCTTTTGTTCGTCCTCATCGCAAACAGTTAATTGAACTAAACCGCATGCCCTACATCACACACGCAACTAAAATTTGAATCATGTTTGATGGATCCATTATCGCAAACGTTTTTTACATTTTTGATGGTTTTCGTACACCACCATTTGCGATTATTGCATCGCACATAGTTTCTCAAAGGGTCTCTGATCATAGTGTCGCGTTAACAGTATCCTGCAGTCGTGAGGGTTCATACTTTCACTAGTGCAATCTCTCAAAAATGCTAATATAATTGGATCATATAACCATCCTTAACGTGCGACGAAAAAACACTCCAAAGTTCTTATCTAGTGGAGAACATACGAAGAAATTGTTTGTAGGGTACGAAGCCACCTCAAAATTATCCTTTCCGATCAATCTACTAAGCCATCCTTATAAGTGTCATGAACAACCCTACATTTCATACTAAAATAACACCATATGATACATATAAACCAACTTTAATATCACCTAGATAGTCCAATGTCACCACGAGTATCCGTGAGTTGATTATACGATATGTATCAAACAACTTTAGATTCATAATACTCAATCCAACACAAAGAACTTCAAAGAGTGACCCAAGATTTTTACTAGAGAAAGTAGGACGAAAACATGCATCAACCCCTATGCATAGACACTTCGGGAATCCACGAGTTGAGTGCCAACACTACAAAATATACACTTCCGAGATGATATGTGTTTGTCATAGTAGGTCATGTTTTCTGTCATGCATGTACATCCATGACGATTTTATGACAGAATCAAGATAGTCATACTTGTGCTATCGTAGAAGTGTTCCATGACATTACCGAAATTATCATCACGGAAGTGTCAACTTCCATGATGATAAATCATGCATCATAGAAGTGCTTTCACCAAGGGTGAACGACACGTGGCATCCACCATAACGGGTCGCCCTTAAGCTATCGGGTTCCGTTTTGGAGCCGATAACCCGTTAACAGCCCCGACTAATGGGGATTTTCCACGTTTAAAATTCTCATTGGCCGGATAATGCACCTGTCAGCTCATCGTTGGGACAGTTGTCATCCTCCAATGGACGAAAGATGCCTGTGATATGTCGACATGTGGCACAGCCCAACAGTGGCCCATTTAAGGTAAAAAGGCCAGCCGATCTAAAGGCCCACCATATTTTTTCAGACACTAGTGGGCTGGCCCATTAACAGCCTGCCATGTTTTGGGCCAAATTACAGCCCATATCGGATCAGGCCTGTTAACATGCCACTGTTCTTTTGGGCCCATTCTAAGCTAGGTTTGTATTTCATCATGTTAAATGCTTATTTACCAGTTCATCCCGATAATAGTTTCGGCCTGTTAGCGGCCCATGGTGCATCTAGGACGTTGTCGACCCAGTTTAACTTTAGGCCATTTAATGGCCCATGCAGAAACTAGGCTATTTCTTGTCCGAAGTAACTTTAGGCCTCTTAACGGCCCATAGTCTTCGTGGATAAATTTCAACCCAACTGGCCTATCGGCCTGTTAATGGCCCGTGTAACAGTTGGGCCTAATTATAGCCCGCGTTGAATCCGGCCTGCTTACACCCCATCTGATAATGGCCCGTGAAACTGTTGGGCCTACAACCCGCGTTTACTGGCCTGCTTAAAGCCCATAATTTTATTGGGCAAAATAGGGCCCTAGATATATTTTGGCTTGTTAACGGCTCGTCCTACTTGTGCCAAACATGGGCCTTAGGCAGTTTCGGCCTGTATTGGCCCATGAATTTTTCGGCTCAACGCTATCCCAATCTAGTTTTTAGCCTATTAAAAGCCCATGGTATTCTCTGGCCCAGCTGGCCAGAACTTTACTCGGCCTGCTAAAGGCGGAAAACAACGATACGTTTAGACCTGTTAATGGCCCAAGATGATTATAGGCCCATGTTTTGGCCCATATGAGTAACGGGCCGGCCTGAAGGCTGACAACATTAAGATCCATTGAACCTTCCGGCCTAAATTATAGCATATTGACTAAGAATAAAGCTAGACTATACTTTAAATAAATTACTGCATATTACATCCACTGGGAATCAAAGTTCACCACCGGTGATAATAAAGTGCAACGTGACCGCGGATTACATACACTAGGCATCAAAGGTCGCCACCAGTGCATATAAATGCGCCGACAAAAGAATATACAAAGCTGAGAGCACTTTAGAAGGCATGAGGCATGGCTGGGATGGGCATCGCAAGCAGCCGAACAAGCTGATGAGACCTCAGTTGTGTCAACTATAGATGCTCTATCCCTAGTTGTATAGCACCAAAGCCCGCAAGGCAGTCCTCCGAGATCTTCATTGCATCATTGACATCAAGTCAAAGCTAAGCTGAAGCAAGCCTTTCTGCTTTAAGTTGAGACTGAAGAAGTCGAACTAATTGAGGCAGCGACTGCACATAGGTTGTCTCACAGCTGCTGGTGAGTAGCTTCAACTCACTGTCTTCATCAAGACAAGACCTTTGGGTCATCTCATTCTCTTCAAGATGGATTTGCTCACTATATTCCCTAATGTCCTGCCTGGCATAAGAGATACGACTCTGAAAGAGAAACAAGGAGACACGTAACAGGTTTCACAATTATATAAGCAAATAAATGCATCTGTTCTGCATAAGGAACATGTTTTTACAACTACAATTTAAAACTGGTAGTTGTTGCAAATATCCAATCAGATGTAAACACCAAAGTAAACAGCAGTTGAGGAAATGATGCCTATCCAAATCTATACTAGAACAAAGTTTGAAGGCTTGAGAAGAATGAACTTACATTACATGTTAATACGGGATGGACAAAGCCCTTCTCCATGACGATGGAAGGATAATTCAATAAATTCCCCAAAGAAACTTCTTTATAAGCGTTGCCATTATTCTACATTTTGCAAAGAGTAAATATATATCAAATAATATTGGAAGAAATAGAGGATAATGAAGCTTCGGTGCATAGTGATGATACATAATCAAATAGCATATAATTAAGTACAGCGTTGCAAGGCAAAAGGTACTGACAAGAGGAATGTAGACATCAACGTGTGCAGTGGCATTGGCTTTATTCAACATTTTGGTATGACTAAATGTAGATCTGATAATTTGGAGAAAGTGTAGGGCAGGGCAGATAAGATGCAGAGTAATGCTAGACAATCAACTATCTTGCAATGCAAGTACAGTAATACCACCACCATTCATTATTACTTGTCAATCAAATGGATGTATCTAGCACTATTAAGTTATAAATACGGCCAATTAATCAACAATTAATTCGACACAAAGGGTGTACATTACAATAGGTACTTACATGAGCAATCCAAAACTTCATAACCATTGTGTTAATTCTGCATTTATCTAAGAGTAAATATAGATCTTATAATTTTGAGCAAAGGGAGGATAAAGAAGGGAACGTTTACAGTGATGCTACATAATCAAACAGCAATGAGTGTAAGTATGCTGACAAAGGGCAAGAGGTACTGACAAGAGCAATGCAGTGCATAGTATTGTTGTGAGATCCTATAATCCTTTGATCAAGGAGATTCATCTGAAATTAGTTTTCATACAAGAGAGAAGGTAAGGCACATGCAGAAATTTAGGAGTTCAAATTTTGAATTGATATCATAGACAGTACCTGACGCTGGGCTCTCTGCAGTTCTAATAAGGGTTTGGCCAGTGGAGTAGGGGTAAATTGTGCTATAGTTGGGCCTGTGTTTTCTTTGGATGCTGATCTATCTAATTTAACATGTATCACTACCTTTTCCAAATACCTAGTTTTTACTCCTTGAGGATCTGCACTCACCCTCTTCCTTTTGGACATCTATTATGAAAGAACAACCTTTGACTGGAAAAACATAGTATGATGACACATGGAATAGGTACGGGAAATGGATAGGTATGGCATATACTCATATATGATGCTTAAACTAAGAATATGGTGGTGCAACAAAGTAGAAGTAATGCAAGAGGTCATATACAAAATATGTGCGACCAATACAACCTTGCCAAGTCAGAGCAAGCACCTTGATAGGTGAATAAGATAGGTCATCCTCTGCCATGCCAAGTTTGTTAGCCAGTGGATTGTTCTGCAATATTCCTCTCATGCACCCATTCTCATATTCATTTTGTTCATGTTCAATACCTGACATGCATGAAAACATAAAAACAAGTGAGATTATCTTTGTAATGCAGAAGTGATTCTAATCCAATACTGCCTCCCTATAAACCCCTTTGTGCCATCTATGCAATTCTTCTGAGAGATGACATGCATATAGTAATTTGGTGTGCGCATTAGTATAATGTGGCCTACTACTCAAAATATGAGACCTTAGAAGTGATGATACTTCGCAGATGACAGCTTCAACATATAGTAAAGAAGAACAAGTAGACCTAACCTGACAGATTCAAAATATACTAAGGGAGAACAACTCGACTTGACCAGTCAATTCCAAATGTCTCTGCTACTCTTCCCAACAAGAAACATACTTATTAAAGAAGAGAAGAGGATCATGTTAAAGAAGAGCAGAAGAGGCAAGAAGATTGAAGATATTACAAGTCTTTCTATACAATGTCTATTGCCCACCCATGATGAACCAGAGCGCACAGAGAAATACTATTCCTTCCGGTCTCCATATGTGGATCACATGCATTTCGAAACTGAAGTAGGAAAATTTAGCGGACCAATTAAACATGTCTCAGTTTTACTAATATCAGCATAATATCAGCTTCGAATTTGTACAACTAAGCTTGTTTAGCTCGATGGGTGGAGCAGTGCTATTACGACACGAACCACGTAGGCTGATCGTGGTCATCATAAAATGGGGAACCATAAGCATGATGAGTATAGTGTTGACCGTGGCAGTGGGATGGCAGATCTGAAGCTACAAACCGCGCAAAGGGTAGTTAGCAACCGATGTTTTCTTTGAAATAAAAACTATGATTTGGTATCGGCAAGAAAGTGCAGTCAACAAGTGACAAAGAAATGCAATTCTGATGTCTCTCTATATGTCGCGACATGCATTTGGAAACTCAAGTGGGACCTTTAGCTAACCAACTAAATGCGTCTATTAACTAATATCAGTATCATATCACAATCATATTTGAACAAGTAAGCTTTGGAATTATGAGTGTTATGTTGTTTAGCTTGAAGGGTGGAGTACTGCTAGTACGACAGAAAGAACCTATGCAGATCATAGTAGAGTAGATAAAAGGGGAAAACCCTAAGCATCAAGAGTAAAATCAGGAAAGTGGAACTAGCTGGACCATATGGGCCTGTATTCCTGTACAGTAAGAAAGGGTTCGGAAAGGCTTCGGCCCCAAAAGGGGCAGCTCTATTCAACTGAAGGCACAATGTGGTTACTATTAGTCTAGACTATCAAAGACGACATAGCTCCTAGCATTTCCCAAATATTATGGCAGACCATCTAGAATCGTTTAAAGCATCCATCTGAAGCTACACAATAGACATGTCTACTGCAAATGTCCCTGCTCCACTTCCCGACAAGGAACATACTGTACTACTCCCTCCGTTCTTAAATATAAATCTCTTAGGGATTCGAAAGCAGACTACATACAGAGCAAAATGAGTGAATGTATACTCTAAAATATGTCTATGTACATCCGTATGTAGTTCTTATTGGAATATCTAAAACGACTTATATTTTACCGAAAAAGGCTTTCGCCCCGCTTTATAAATAAAGCAACGATGAACAACACCCGGTACAAACGCACGCCACCACAACACACGCATGTACCCAAGGCAGTTTAGGAACGAAGGAAGTAATATACTTATTAAGAAGAACAGAAGAGGAAAATGATAACAAAGAGCAAGCAGATTTCTCTACTTTTTTGTCTACTCTTATACTCTTATCTATATCTCTCTATCTCTACTCTCTACTCTTATAAAAAATCAGAGTTGGTGATGATGGTGTGCCTGCCATCCTGCAATATAGGCCATCCGATCTATATCTAATGGATAGGAAGGAAACTATGACAATTTACCCGCACTCCTCTCCACATTAGGCAGATAAGGCCTTCCCTCGTCCATCCTTTTCTCCCACAAGATAAACTACTCATACAAATGCATATTGATGTTTCGTGCAATGCCCGGGCATCTTGCTAGTTAGATAAGACAATGTGTGTTTCCCACCCATGATGAACCAGATTGCACAGAGAAATGCAAATCCCTGCTGTCTCTCTATATGTGGCTCCATTGGTGGAGCTACATAAGAACAAAACAATGCCATGGCCCGCCCAAACCTACTCCAATATACAAAGGAGTGAAGGTCAATTTGTACCAAAATTTGGGATCCCTGTAGCCTAATCCTTTTGGCCTACCCAATATTTTAACTAAAGCTCCGCCAGTGTGTTGCGCACATGCTTTTTGAAACAAATATAGGAACATTAGGTGACAATTAAACGTTCTATATTTTAGTAATATGAGCATCATATCAGATTCGTATTTTAACAACTAAGCTTTGGAATTATGAGTGGCATGTTGTTTTGCTTGATGGATTGAGGTCTTGAGGAGCAGCGCTAGCACTTCACGAAGCACCTACGATGATGGTAGTGAATATAAAAGGGGAAAACCATAAGATTTATGAGTATACTGACCGTGCCATGGAGGATCTGAAGGTGCAAACCGGACAAAGGCTACTTCGCAACCAATGTTTGCTTTAAACTAACCACTACGATTTGGTACGGACAATAAAATACAGTAAACAAGTTAGATCTATTTTCCGGGCGAGATCAATAACTTAAGCAGATATGAAAGAGTACCACCTCTCTTGCGACGCCATGTAGGCCCCTGCTAGTACATTGAGGGTGTTGCGGGTGTAATTGTTCTCAGCGGCGCGAGAGAAGACTTTCGACGGCAGACAGCCAGGTCGAGGGATAAGTCTTGTTGTTGTGGACGAGGCGGTCGTAGGAGCGGTAAAGGCAAGGTGGACGGTGACACCGACGAAGCGAGAGGACGTGATGAAAGGATCCTGGTCCGGCATGGATGAGAGATGTCCATCTCTTGCAGTGGACGACGAGGGAGGGGTAGCGGCTCCGGCAAGGTGGGTGATGGGGTGGCGGACAGAGGAGGCTGGCCCCAATGGGGAGGTTATTGTGGCGCCGATGGTGTATGAATGGGGAAATGGAGGGGGAGGGGGGATCTCAAACTTTGGGACGCGCTTGTGCGAAATGTGAGAAAGTTATGAACTTATCCCCCGTTTAAAATTTCGGACATCACGTCAGTTGGGGATACGACGGTAATCTCTCATCTCCCCAATATTTGCCAGTAGCGATTTCGGGGGAGGAGAGGGTATTTTGCCTCCCATGGTTGGGGCCCACAGTGTATGAATGGGGCTGACAGGTAGGGCGGTTGTGTCACAACTGAGGGAAGTTACACATCTACCCCAATTTAAAATATTTGCCTACATTAATTTCGGACGAGGAGAGTTTGTTTTGCCGCCCACCATGTATGAATGTGGAAATGGAAGGAGAGACACATGTCTTTCAATGAGCTTGAATAAAATGTGTTTTTCCGCCCATGTTTGGCTCCCACCGTGTCTAAATGGGTTCAGAGGTGGTCGTGTCACATCTGATTGAAATTACTAGTCTACCCCTATCGACAGCAATGGAAATCGGGTCAATTCGGATGTGAAGTGTCAGTGGTAGACAGTAGTTTCCATCTCGCAAACACTTGCTTCGGGCAGCCGACAAATGATAGTGGGTGTTTTGCCACTTCGGTCAAAATTTGGGAGAATTAGCATTCACATTTACCCTGGGCCCTGGCAACTAAATTCAAATCCAATTTTTATTTAATTACAATATCCATACATCATTCTACATTTTGTTATTTATTTCTTAAAAACCACGACAAAGATTTATTCCACCTTTATATATGATTATGATTTAGAAATGTCGTGATCTTGGAATTCAGTAGGTTGGATAAATTTTGAGTCAAACAGTTATTTCATCCAATACAATATGCTCACACAAAAAATAGTTCACCTTAAGTCAATCATACAAGTACTGAGGATTACCTCGCCTAAAAAATTCAGATCATTACAACACATGGACAACATAGGGGGTCTTACAACAAAATCCATTCAGAGACATGACACAACATGCAGGTATAATAATCTAATGACAATTTCAATTGGTGTCTAAAGAAGAACTGGGACTACCCTGGGCTTAAGACAGCAGAAGCAGCAGGACCTCCTCCATCTTCAAATGCAACATTCTTCCTTCTTCAAATTCTTGGGTTTCTTGCATAATGCGTGTAGCTAATTGGATAATTTCCAACCTCAAGATCAAGATTACCTCATTCATGGCAGCCACACCATCTCTTTCTGCCTCTAGTAGAGCCTCAAGAACTATAATGTCTGTGCTCAGACATCTCTCCGGCGGTGTTGCCTCTGAACTGCTACCATCTAGTAACATGGATGGCGCACTGCTTCGACAAATAGATTCTGGGGTTGTACATTGTGTCCTAGTGTGAACGGCATCCTGAAAGGTTTCCGCTGGACATAAGTAAGAGGTAGTTATCACATGATCCAGATAGTGAGCTTACATGGTAAACGACATACGAATTATTGCTGAGCATGTCAAGCTATATTTAAATGGTTCGAAGCAGCATTAGCCAAAAATAAATTAAAATGGTAAGATGAAACTAGGGATGTAAGTGGCAAATAAATGACATCCGCCAATCCCATCTAGTTAGATTTTGCTAGCTCCCTAGTTCATTTTCCTCAAAAAACAGAAACTCTTTTGAACTATCATACCACTTGGACTTTAATCAGGATTAAACGGGACCCAGTTGACATCCCTAGTTGAAAGGGAGTATACCACCTCTATATTTAAGTTGCCAAGGCATCTAAGCAGTTGAAATAATCTGATAAAGCACTTAACAGTGTGGCCTCATATAAACTATGAAGACAGTCTTGTGATGAAGTTCATAGGAAAAGTTAAGGAGTCAAATGAACTAGGCATGCATTTCTTTACGATAGTATAGTAGGCACTGCTGACATATTGGCTAACTCAGGTATAGCCTAACAAGTAACAAAAAAGCATTCGAATCAGGCCATACAGCAAAGCAGACAACTAAACTATTTGTAATTATGTAGGATTACAGGTTGAGGGCACAAGCCAATAAAGCAGCCCACACGCATTACATTTCACATGTACTAAAACACACTGGCTTACCATATGTTGCTGTGAAGCCTTGCTGCTATTGCAATGTTCTTTGAAGATATCGTCAGCATCCCGTGGTTGCAAATCTAGTTGTTGTAGTTTATTCTGCACCCTCTATTTAGGTAAAATTAATTTTAATCGCATGCACTGGTTTGAATTGATCATCAATGGTTCATCTAAACTAATGAAAGAAGGGTGCGTGCTTACACGACAATATATGTGCTTCACTCTATTTTTATGCTTGTTCGAGGTGCCAGCCCCAAAAGAACAAATATTTTGCTTGATGGGGTTGGCAGCACCATAATTAATAGAAGCATCAAATTAGTCATGCAACTTGGGAAGATCAAGAACACACAAAAAAGTAGGGTCTATTTGGTTGTAGACTACTGTGACCAAGCGAAAGTGTGTCCATCCACACAATTATGGCAAGCCACACAAGTGTGGCTGAGAAATTGGACACCAAACTTTGGCAAAAGTTGGCAAAAAAATTGTCTCCATGACAAGTGGGCCATAGGGGCAATAAAGTGTGGCAAAAACCAAACACATGGCAACTAAACTGTGGCTTGGCAAACTGTGGCTGGGAACCACAACAACCCCGTAATGAACAGAGGCTCGGAGTAGGGATGTAATAGCTAGCATCAGAATATGTAGGGTAAAATGAACAAAAAGCAGCGGAACCACATGCTAGTTTGCTGATATGTAATTAACCATAGAGAACATGAAACGGTCTGATGGAACCAACAGGTGGCATCAAAACAACACCATTATCATAAATACAGCATGCAAGAAGTAAAATAGTAGGCAGTGATATCTAGGAAGTACATTAATACTTATGACAAAACTAAAGCATTGTAACTATATGTGCACTGGTTTGTAATTTAGCACATGTAACATGTTCAGTGCCAGAAGTATGGCCTGACAGGTGCAAGCAGAATTGTCAGGACCCCGACTCGATGTCACATCGATCTAGCCGGTAACACCTCATATCACTTTGCGGCCTCACGCACGGTATCCCCACGGGTGTCGCCCTACCTTTGCCCGGGACCGTTTGCGCCTTTTGGCTCACGTATTTGATAGTGTCGCTAGCATCCATATGATAAGGAGCCCGGGCTGACATGACTAGTCGTAAACCCAAAGTGGCACAGACTTACAGGGACAGGCATCCATGACCCAGCTTCGAACGTGTCGGTCATCAGCAAGTGGGTCCGGGCTGTAGCACTGGGCTAGCAGGACTCCGGTAAACCGGGCTGTAGCGGGCTAACAGGACTCCGGTACTCAAAGCGTGACATTTCCCCGAAGGGACAGACACAGGAACGAAGAAGGACACATGCCGGCCAGCCTAAGTGTTCGAGAGCAGTAGCAAGCTACCATGGCTCAGCGGTAACACTAGGAGACATTTCCCGGTAAGAGAGGCTACTAAAGATAAACAACTAGATAGTCAGATCCCACACATACCAAGCATTTCAATCATACACACAATATGCTCGATATGTGCAAATACAACGAAGCATCACAACATGACTCTACGACACCAGTACTTTATTTAAGGCTCAGGGAGCCATACATATCATACACAAAGGTACGGGTCTCACGACCCAACATACAAGTCATACAGTCATACAAACCAGCAGCGGGAGTAGCTTGTCTGAGTACAGACAACTAGTAAAATAAAAGAGGCTTGGAAAGCCTACTATACTACGTGGTCCTTCACAAGCTCAGGGTCACCACCTGGGCCTTTAGCCTACTCGTTGATGTCAACGTCTACATAGAACCCATCAGAAGGGGTTGCAGCGTCTTCTGAAAAATGTAAATTATAGCAACATGAGTACAAAGGTACTCAGCAAGACTTACATCAGATCCTACATACATGCATATTATCAAGAAGGGTTGGTGGAGTTATTGCAGCAAACCAGCTTTGACTCTTGGCTAGACTATCCTACGATACTTTAACTTGAAATGGTTTTGCGCACACGAGTCCACTACTCACCACTTCAATACACTACCGAGGATCCGCCTCCGTCTTCCTACGGAAGAGCCATCCTCGGCACTCACACTTATCTTGAGGCTTTTAGTAGTTTCCATTTACTTGTCTATGAACTGTATAGCCAACCAAGTAGTCCTTTACCGCGAACGCGGCTATCCGAATAGATCATGATAACCCTGCAGGGGTGTACTTCTTCATACATGTTTCCACCACTTAGCGTCTGCACACGACATGTGCTCGGCAGACTTCAAGCGAGAGCCGACGTGGGTGTAGACCACGACCTACCTAAACACTTAAGCCTCTAGTCCAGGTTTATCGCCTATTCAGGTTCCATCCGCAGGGAGTCCAGCCGAGGTTTCCCATACGGCCTCGAACGATGTGAACAGGGTTCTCGAGATACCTAACGGGTATTCGGTACACCCGGCCACGTACCTACCGCATCACAGCCCACCCCTACGGTCAGCGCTGTCCACGGCCTCCAGTAGACTATAAACACCAGAAACTACTTGCAACTCCTGGACAGAGAGCTAGGGTGAATAAGAAGTCGAGCGGGGTCATATTTCAGGGCCCAATGCATGGTAGTAGCTGTATCTTAAATCACACATACAGATCTCAGTGCTTAAGGTCGGCTTCAATGAAACAACCCACCATGTACTCCTACATGGCCTCTCATCGATACCTTTACCAAATCGTGTTCACCACACCACTCTCATTACCGACATAATCATTTCACTCTAGCCATCACCCAGATGAACCAGACCTGACACGACTCTAAGCATAGCAGGCATAGCAAGGTAGGAACAACACATACATATGGCTCAATCAACTCCTACACATGCTAGTGGGTTTCATCCAGTTACTGTGGCAATGACAGGTCATGCAGAGGAAATGGGTTCAACTACCGTAGCACACAGCAGTTTGAAACGCGTTGTCTTAATGCAGTAAAAGAGAGCAGGAGCGAGAACATGGGATTGTATCGATATGATCAAATGGTTGGTTGCTTGCCTGATGGTTCGATGCACTGATACGGTTCTTCGTTAGGGTAATCACGGTACTCCTCGGAGGCAGAACCTGTCGTAAAGGACACCGATACACAACCATCACCAAACAATGTGCAACAATATGATGCATGCATGAAACATGGCAACATGAGTGTGTTGGGCTAATGCAACTAAAACCAGAAGGGTTTGAATAAATTTGAATCGAAGATTCAAATTTCAAACTCAGACATGGCCTTTTAAAGTGCTTTTCCTTGTTCTGCTTAAAACATCAATTTAATTTGTTTGATCATGCATGAAAATAGTACAGATGGATAGATTGGATTTTTCTGATCATTTTTCATATATAAATTGTCTAATTTGGAGTTACAGAATAAAAGTTATGAATTTTTGAAGTTTAGATAATATTCTGGAATTTCCTGATTTAATTTAAATCCAGAAATATAAATATTGCGCCAGCATGACGTCAGTGGTCAACTGCGGCTGGCTGGGGTCAAACCTGACGGGTGGGGTCCACATGTCAGTGACAGGGGGGGTTTAACAGGGTTAATTTAATCCTAATTAGGAATTAGTGGCGCTGGGGCCCACTGGTCAGTGTCAGGGGGGGTTAATTAAGCGGTGATTAACGCTAATCTAACCACCTGGCCGACGGGCCCACGCGTCAGTGACCCTGGGGGGGTCAAACCCCAGGTCAAACAGGTCAAACCCACCGGCGACATGACGCCGGTGAGGCCCGAGACGGTGGCGCGATGCGGAAACGCGCTACAGGGCACGGGCGAGGCCGTGCTTGGGCTCGATGGAGAGCCCTTGCTCCCGCGCGTCGAACGGTGGTGGTGGCCGTGCCTGAGGTGGCCGGTACCGACGACGGCGAGCTCGCGAGCGGCGGCCGGAGTTCGGCCAACGGCGGGTTAGGCGATGCGGGGCGCTAGGGGAGGCGTTGGTGCGTGCTACGTGCTCCTGGTGAGGTGTGGAGCACGATGGTGTGCTCGGCTTCGAGCTACAACGGCTCCAGCCACGGCGGCGACGAGGCACGGCGGAGGTGAGCTTCGGAGCTCAAGGGGACGGCAGCTACATGATGCTAGGGACGACGGGGCAAGGGGGAATCGGGTCAGCGGCTCACCGCGGAGCTGCAGGGATGGTTAGCGGGCTCGGGGGCGTCCGGTAGCTCTCGATTCGACGGCGACGATCTCCGGTGGCCGAGGAGGGGAACGGCGACGTGGGCGGCGATGCAGGGCTTCCGGAGGCCCGTGGATCGGTGGGGAGGAAGAGGGGGTTGAGGCGGAGCCTCTGGGCTAGTCGGGGGGAGCGAGGGAAGGGCGGTGGCTGCTGCTATGGCGAACGGCGGCGATGGTGGTGTTCGGCCGTGAGAGAGAGAGCGAGGGAGAGGAGGGGAAGAACTGAGGGAGAGTGAGAGAGAGCAGGGGAGGGCGTGGCATCGTCCGGGGCATCGAGACGAGGAGGGGAGGGCAGGCAGGCAGGCGAGCAGGTGGCGTGGCGCGGTGGCGCGCGCGCGCGCCGGCCACACTCCCCTCCCTCTGTCGAGGACGAAGACGACAGAGGAGGGAGGCGGGCTGGGCCGCCTGCTGGCTGGGCCGGACAGGGAGGAGCCCAGGTAAGCTCCTCCTTTTATTTATTTTTCTTTTTCTAATTTCTGACATTTGTTTTGATTTAAATAAAATATTAAATCATTTATTTACCTTATGCCAATTTTTGCAGGAGCTAGATATATTACTCCAGAGCTCCTTTATAATTGGCATAATATTTGGACATATATTAATATATATAACTAATATATTTCCAATGCAAATATTTATGCATTAATTCCAAATGCCCAAAATAAATACCTATGAGCTCTTGAAAATATTGGTTTGATTTTTATCTCTGTCCAATATTTTCAGAGAGCAACATGAGCATTTTCTTGGACCTTTTTGGAGAAATTTTTATTTGGATCATTTTCAAAAATGATTCTGAGGGTTTCACAAATCCCCATTTCAAATTAAATGGAATTTTAAACATGATGCACACACTCTGATGCATGACTAGCTAGGGTGTGACAACTCACCCCCACTCAAAAGAATCTCGTCCCGAGATTTGGGTTCCTCCGGGAAGAAGGCGGGATACTCAAGTCGAAGACGATCCTCCCTTTCCCAAGTTGCTTCATCCTCAGAATGGTGCGACCATTGAACTTTGAGAAACTTGATATTATGACGTTGGGTGGTACGTTCGGCCTGATCGAGGATACGAATGGGGTACTCTCGATATGTAAGATTATCTTGGAGATCAAGCGTTTCGTGGTCCACTCCACGGATAGGATCTGAGAAGCAACGCCTGAGTTGAGAAACGTGGAAGACATCGTGGACTCTGGAGAGGTGCGGAGGTAGTTCCAACTAGTAGGCAACTTCTCCTCGTTTGGCGAGAATGCGAAAAGGTCCAATGTAACAAGGAGCCAATTTGCCTTTGATACCGAAACAATGGGTTCCCTTCAGAGGGGTGACCCAAAGATAAGCCTTCTCGTCAACCTCGAAAGTCATAGCCTTATGTTTTCGGTCATATTGACTCTTTTGACGAGATTGGGCTGTTTTCAACTTTTCACGAACGATACGAACTTGTTCTTCTGCTTCCTGAATCATATCCGGGCCAAAGAATTGTCTTTCCCCGGTCTCTGACCAGATAAGGGGTGTTCGACACCGTCGTCCATAGAGAACTTCAAACGGGGCTTTACCCAAGCTAGATTGATAGCTGTTGTTGTAAGCGAATTCGGCAAATGGAAGGCACTTCTCCCAGTCCATTCCGAATGAGATAACAGAGGCTCGAAGCATGTCTTCTAGAATCTGGTTGACGCGTTCCACTTGACCACTCGACTGAGGGTGGAAAGCGGTGCTAAAGGAGAGACGGGTTCCCATAGCATTTTGGAAACTTTCCCAAAATCGAGAGGTGAAAAGATTTCCTCGATCCGAGTTGATTTCCAAAGGAACACCATGGAGGGACACTATTCGGGAGATGTATAAGTCTGCCAGCTGACTAGCGGTTATACTCTCACGAACAGGTAAGAAATGGGCTACTTTGGAAAGACGATCGACAACGACGAAAATAGCATTATTCCCTCTCTTGGTCCTGGGAAAACCGGTAATGAAATCCATACCAATTTTATCCCATTTCCATTCAGGAATAGCTAAGGGTTGAAGGGTGCCAGCAGGCCGTTGATGCTCTGCTTTTACACGACGACAGACGTCGCAATTAGCAATATACTGAGCAATTTCTCTCTTCATCCTAGTCCACCAGAACCTCTGGCGTAGGTCCTGATACATCTTAGTACTACCGGGATGAATGGTGAGAGGAGATTCATGAGCCTCCTTAAGGATCAACTGCCGTAGATGCTGGTTCTTGGGAACCACTAGACGGTCCTCAAAGTACACAACACCATGATCATTTGTGGAGAAACAACTAGCACCTCCGCTAGCAATGTTCTCTTTGATTTTAGATATTCCCTTATCTCGCTTTTGGGCAGCGATGATTTGATCCGTAAGAGTAGGTTTTGCTACCAAGGTGGAAAGAAAACCTTGAGGTACAATGTGAAGGTTAAGCTTCCGAAATTCCTCATGGAGAAGCGGTTGACTTTGTTGTAACATCAGGTTGTTACAATAAGATTTACGACTTAGCGCATCAGCCATGACGTTGGCTTTCCCTGGGGTGTAGGTTATTCCTAAGTCGAAGTCTGTGATCAACTCAACCCAACGTCTTTGCCTGAGATTCAAATCCGGTTGGGTGAAAATGTACTTTAGACTTTGGTGATCAATGAATATTTCGCAACGATTACCAAGGAGGTAATGTCGCCAGGTCTTAAGTGCATAGACTACGGCTGCAAGCTCTAGATCATGAGTAGGATAATTCTCCTCATGTGGGTGCAATTGCCGTGAAGCGTAAGCAATTACGTGTCGATCTTGCATGAGAATACAACCTAGTCCTTGTCGCGAGGCGTCGCAGTAGATAACAAAGTCCTTGGAGAAGTCTGGCGGTACCAGTACGGGAGCAGAAGTCAGGCGTCTTTTCAGTTCCTGAAAGCTGTGCTCACATTGTGGAGTCCATTCGAACTTCTTATCTTTCTTGAGGAGTTCGGTTAGGGGTTTGGCAACTTTGGAGAAGTTCTCGACAAAGCGACGACAATAGCTCGCTAAGCCCAGAAAACTCTGAACTTGCTTGACCGATTCAGGTGGAGTCCAATTAAGGACGGCTTGAACTCGCTCAGGGTTAACAGCAATACCTTTACCAGATATTACATGACCCAGATAGGTCACTTCTGACAACCAGAATTCACATTTAGAAAATTTGGCATAAAGGCGATGCTCTCGAAGTTTCTTCAACACTAGCCTTAGATGTTCGGCATGTTCTTCCTCATTCTTGGAGTAGATGAGTATATCATCGAGGTAAACCACGACGAATTTATCCAAATACTCCATGAAGATTGAGTTCATTAACCGAGAAAAGGTGGCTGGAGCGTTGGTTAAACCGAAGGACATGACGGTGTACTCGTATTGGCCATAACGAGTAACAAAGGCCATTTTAGGAATGTCCCCGTTTCTGATTTTGATTTGATGGTAGCCCAACCTCAAATCCATCTTGGAGAAGACTGAGGATCCAGCGAGCTGATCATACAGGTCGTTGATCCTGGGAAGCGGATATTTGTTCTTGATTGTGACCAAATTAACAGGTCAATAATCTACAACCATCCGGTCCGTACCATCCTTCTTCTTGACGAAGAGGACGGGGCAAGCCCACGGAGATGAACTAGGTCGGATGAAACCCTTTTTCAAGGACTCATCGAGTTGTTTCTTAAGCTCGGCTATCTCTAGTGGTGCCATCTTATAGGGTCTTCTAGCAATCGGAACGGTTCCTGGAATGAGGTCTATTACGAACTCAACATCCCTGTCAGGTGGAACACCTGGCAATTCCTCTGGGAAAACATCCGGGAAGTCACGGACTACCGGAACGTCCTCAAGGTCTGGCAAAGGGCTGGCGTTAAGAGAAAATAACTGTCGCTTGGCTATTCGGGTCAAGACATTGACTATCTTCCCCGAAGGATGGGTGAGTTGAACAGTCCTAGAGAAGCAATCAATTTTGGCTTGATGAGCCGACATCCAGTCCATACCCAGAATGATATTAATATCTGAAGATTTAAGGGCTATCAAGGACACGAGGAAAACAAGTCTGTCGACTTGGGTTTCATTTCCATAACTTACCCTAGAGGTCTGCCATCTAGAACCAGGAGTAGAAATTTCCATAGTGGATGGCATGTCACAGAATGCAACGTTATGCAAACGAGCATAATTTTCGGATATAAATGAATGAGAGGCTCCTGTATCGAAAAGAACAGATGCCGGGTGGCAATTAACAAGAAGCGTACCGAGAACGACGTTGGGATCTTCTTGGGCTTCTTCGGCAGAGATACAGTTGGCATGGCCACGTGAAGCGGTGACCGGCTTGGCGTGGAACACTTTCCCTGTCGGCTTGCCACGGCCAACAGCTTTAGTAGATTGGTTGGGGTTGGTCTGGGGACACTCACGCATATAGTGGCCAGATTCCCCACACTTGAAACAAGTCACGGAACTGGTACGTGGAGGAGCATTGTTGGTTGGACCACCATGGGGCTTGGCTGGTGCAGACTGTTGAACGGGGCGAGGCGCCTGGAAAGATGGCCTCGGTGTGAACCTGGGTGGCAGGGCGGTGTTGGGCACCCACACGCGGCGCTTCTGAGGACCAGCACCGGATGAGGAACCCATGTCACGGCCATGCTTGCGTGTTGCGTCATAATCAGTCTGACCAGTTTCAGCACTGATTGCCTTGTTGACAAGTTTCTGAAAAGATGTGCACTCATGCAGACGGAGGTCACGGCGAAGCTCAGGACTAAGTCCCTTACGGAACCTTGCTTGCTTCTTCGCGTCAGTAGACACTTCCTCAGTTGCATATCGTGCGAGATTACCAAACTCCCTGCTGTAAGCATCCACAGAAAGTCGGCCTTGGGTGAAACTGCAAAATTCCTCACGTTTACGGTCCATGAGACCCTCCGGAATGTGATGTTCACGGAAAGCCTCGCTGAATTCAGCCCAAGTAGTGACATGGCCCGCTGGGTGCATAGCTCCATAATTCTCCCACCGTAGACTGGCGGGGCCTTCAAGATGATATGCAGCAAAGGTGACCTTGTCAGCCTCCGCTACCAGCGCGGAACGCAGTTTGTGAGAGATACTGCGAAGCCAGTCATCAGCATCGAGAGGCTCGACGGAGTGGTGGAACGTGGGTGGATGTAATTTGATAAAATCACTAAGTGACACCACGTTAGTCCTCTGATGGTGTGCCGTGTTCTGTTTAATACGCTCCAACAAACGGTTGGTCTCCCGCTTGTTTCTCTCAGCTTCCATCATAACCTCGGCTAGGGAAGGAGGATGAGGCAGATTTGCATCCCTGACTTCACTGCCTTCGGCCTGCTCTTGAGGAGCAGGGTTAGTGCGCGTGTTGACCATCCTAGGTAAACAAGACAATGATTTAGTCAGGGTGATAAAATTCCAACATAGGATACAAAATGTAAGGAATAACTCGGAATGCAAGATGATCATCCGTATGACATGGTAGATACAGAAACTGCTTCTTTTATTCCATCGTCATACACACCATACAGGGTTTAGTACAAGACCAAACAAAGTACTATTACGGTGAAAAGAGGATTACATCTCATCGGAGGCATTCCAAGCTCCTATACATTATTTTTCTACACCTCCGGAAAGAGTACAAACTAGGTCATATCCCACGAGTCACGCGGGACGATAGACGACACAGCTAGTGCGAACTAGTGATACTACCACTAACTCAGACCGATCCATAGTAGTCCTCGTAGAAGTCACCTCCATAGCCTGGAAGCTCAACATGATAATCCAGAAACAGACGATCTCGCGGAGCTTGTGGACCATAGGGGCTAGGATGAGGTCTTGGACCAACAGACGGTGGCCTGCGGGGACCGCGAGGTGGGGTGATGCCTCCTACATCACGCCAACCCATCACGTCTGGCACAGCAGATCTCACAGGATAGAGATTGCGCATATCCAAATATCCAGCTTGCACCGCCGGTGCGAACCGAGTCAAAGTGGCCCAGTGGTCAGCACGGGTATTGAAGAGCTCTAACCTTAAGGCCTGATTTTCACGGTCCTTATCCTCGAGCATCTCAGCAGTAGTGCGAGTCCGTGAATCCTCCTGAGTGGGGTCAGCATAGATAGCCTGGAGATACCCTTGTGCTCCCGGAAGTGATCCTGGCATATACCGGAAATCAGAGTCCCGAAATAGACCAGATCTGACTCGCATAATGGTCATCATAGAGTAGGCGGCGTCCTGCACAGCCATCTCAATAGTAACCCCGAGTCCATAGGAGCAGTGAAGGGGCTCGGTGGATCCAAGATAAGATGGAAATATCCTGACAGTGCAGAGATACTGGCTTTGATTAAAGTCTCGGAATTGCTCTTCGACCGTGTACTCAGGATACCAGCGGTATCCAGCCTCAGTCATTACCCTGACCAACTTGGCAGTATGGCCGGGTACATCTAGGCATCGAGTCAGGCGAACCACTTGATTGAGGTCGCGAGTGGCCATCTGAAATCACAATCATAATGCAAAGGCATTAGAATTTCTAGCAAAATTTCGGCAGCATAACAGCTGTAAATGCTCAAGAAGGATTTTGAGACATTTGACAAAGGATTTCATACACACTCAACATCATCATATCAAATTCTGAGTCCATCCTAGCAACATAATATGGTAGAAGAACTGAACTAGGCTTGTATCCAACATACCTATAAGGTACTACTGATTAGTGACACGTGATTCTGATAGAGAGAATAGATCCTAATTCCTTAACCCCCGGTGGAAGAATGGACTGACTCAGATCAAAATGTCATAAGATAAAGGAGTAAAAAGAGCCCTACGTTCCAACCCACAAACAATTCCCCTACATATAACTAAAGAATTTCTAGACTCAACATCGACCAGTTTGGCTTGGAGAACCTACAGGCAGTCCGGCTCTGATGCCAACGCTGTCAGGACCCCGACTCGATGTCACATCGATCTAGTCGGTAACACCTCATATCACTTTGCGGCCTCACGCACGGTATCCCCACGGGTGTCGCCCTACCTTTGCCCGGGACCGTTTGCGCCTTTTGGCTCACGTATATGATAGTGTCGCTAGCATCCATATGATAAGGAGCCCGGGCTGACATGACTAGTCGTAAACCCAAAGTGGCATAGACTTACAGGGACAGGCATCCATGACCCAGCTTCGAACGTGTCAGTCATCAGCAAGTGAGTCCGGGCTGTAGCACTGGGCTAGCAGGACTCCGGTAAACGGGGCTGTAGCGGGCTAACAGGACTCCGGTACTCAAAGCGTGACATTTCCCCGAAGGGACAGACACAGGAACGAAGAAGGACACATGCCGGCCAGCCTAAGTGTTCCAGAGCAGTAGCAAGCTACCATGGCTCAGCGGTAACACTAGGAGACATTTCCCGGTAAGAGAGGCTACTAAAGATAAACAACTAGATAGTCAGATCCCACACATACCAAGCATTTCAATCATACACACAATATGCTCGATATGTGCAAATACAACGAAGCATCACAACATGACTCTACGACACCAGTACTTTATTTAAGGCTCGGGGAGCCATACATATCATACACAAAGGTACGGGTCTCACGACCCAACATACAAGTCATACAGTCATACAAACTAGCAGCGGGAGTAGCTTGTCTGAGTACAGACAACTAGTAAAATAAAAGAGGCTTGGAAAGCCTACTATACTACATGGTACTTCACAAGCTCAGGGTCACCACCTGGGCCTTTAGCCTACTCGTTGATGTCAACGTCTACATAGAACCCATCAGAAGGGGTTGCAGCGTCTTCTGAAAAATGTAAATTATAGCAACATGAGTACAAAGGTACTCAGCAAGACTTACATCAGATCCTACATACATGCATATTATCAAGAAGGGTTGGTGGAGTTATTGCAGCAAACCAGCTTTGACTCTTGGCTAGACTATCCTACGATACTTCAACTTGAAATGGTTTTGCGCACACGAGTCCACTACTCACCACTTCAATACACTACCGAGGATCCGCCTCCGTCTTCCTACGGAAGAGCCATCCTCGGCACTCACACTTATCTTGAGGCTTTTAGTAGTTTCCATTTACTTGTCTATGAACTGTATAGGCAACCAAGTAGTCCTTTACCGCGGACGCGGCTATCCGAATAGATCATGATAACCCTGCAGGGGTGTACTTCTTCATACATGTTTCCACCACTTAGCGTCTGCACACGACATGTGCTCGGCAGACTTCAAGCGAGAGCCGACGTGGGTGTAGACCACGACCTACCTAAACACTTAAGCCTCTAGTCCAGGTTTATCGCCTATTCAGGTTCCATCCGTAGGGAGTCCGGCCGAGGTTTCCCATACGGCCCCGAATGATGTGAACAGGGTTCCCGAGATACCTAACGGGTATTCGGTACACCCGGCCACGTACCTACCGCAGCACAGCCCACCCCTACGGTCAGCGCTGTCCACGGCCTCCAGTAGACTATAAACACCAGAAACTACTTGCAACTCCTGGACAGAGAGCTAGGGTGAATAAGAAGTCGAGCGGGGTCATATTTCAGGGCCCAATGCATGGTAGTAGCTGTATCTTAAATCACACATACAGATCTCAGTGCTTAAGGTCGGCTTCAATGAAACAACCCACCATGTACTCCTACATGGCCTCTCGTCGATACCTTTACCAAATCGTGTTCACCACACCACTCTCATTACCGACATAATCATTTCACTCTAGCCATCACCCAGATGAACCAGACCTGACACGACTCTAAGCATAGCAGGCATAGCAAGGTAGGAACAACACATACATATGGCTCAATCAACTCCTACACATGCTAGTGGGTTTCATCTAGTTACTGTGGCAATGACAGGTCATGCAGAGGAAATGGGTTCAACTACCGTAGCACACAGCAGTTTGAAATGCGTTGTCTTAATGCAGTAAAAGAGAGCAGGAGCGAGAACATGGGATTGTATCGATATGATCAAATGGTTGGTTGCTTGCCTGATGGTTCGATGCACTGATACGGTTCTTCGTTAGGGTAATCACGGTACTCCTCGGAGGTAGAACCTGTCGTAAAGGACACCGATACACAACCATCACCAAACAATGTGCAACAATATGATGCATGCATGAAACATGGCAACATGAGTGTGTTGGGCTAATGCAACTAAAACTAGAAGGGTTTGAACAAATTTGAATCGAAGATTCAAATTTCAAACTCAGACATGGCCTTTTAAAGTGCTTTTCCTTGTTCTGCTTAAAACATCAATTTAATTTGTTTGATCATGCATGAAAATAGTACAGATGGATAGATTGGATTTTTCTGATCATTTTTCATATATAAATTGTCTAATTTGGAGTTACAGAATAAAAGTTATGAATTTTTGAAGTTTAAATAATATTCTGGAATTTCCTGATTTAATTTAAATCCAGAAATATAAATATTGCGCCAGCATGACGTGAGCATGACGTCAGTGGTCAACTGCGGCTGGCTGGGGTCAAACCTGAGGGGTGGGGTCCACACGTCAGTGACAGGGGGGGTTTAACAGGGTTAATTTAATCCTAATTAGGAATTAGTGGCGTTGGGGCCCACTGGTCAGTGTCAGGGGGGGTTAATTAAGCGGTGATTAACGCTAATCTAAGCACCTGGCCGACGGGCCCACGCGTCAGTGACCCTGGGGGGGTCAAACCCCAGGTCAAACAGGTCAAACCCACCGGCGACATGACGCCGGTGAGGCCCGAGACGGTGGTGCGATGCGGAAACGCGCTACAGGGCACGGGCGAGGCCGTGCTTGGGCTCGTTGGAGAGCCCTTGCTCCCGCGCGTCGAACGGTGGTGGTGGCCGTGCCTGAGGTGGCCGGTACCAACGACGGCGAGCTCGCGAGCGGCGGCCGGAGTTCGGCCAACGGCGGGTTAGGCGATGCAGGGCGCTAGGGGAGGCGTTGGTGCGTGCTACGTGCTCCTGGTGAGGTGTGGAGCACGATGGTGTGCTCGGCTTCGAGCTACAACGGCTCCAGCCACGGCGGCGACGAGGCACGGCGGCGGCGAGCTTCGGAGCTCAAGGGGACGGCAGCTACAGGATGCTAGGGACGACGGGGCAAGGGGGAATCGGGTCAGCGGCTCACTGCGGAGCTGCAGGGATGGTTAGCGGGCTCGGAGGCGTCCGGTAGCTCTTGATTCGACGGCGACGATCTCCGGTGGCCGAGGAGGGGAACGGCGACGTGGGCGGCGATGCAGGGCTTCCGGAGGCCCGTGGATCGGTGGGGAGGAAGAGGGGGTCGAGGTGGAGCCTCTAGGCTAGTCGGGGGGAGCGAGGGAAGAGCGGTGGCTGCTGCTATGGCGTACGGCGGCGATGGTGGTGTTCGGCCGTGAGAGAGAGAGCGAGGGAGAGGAGGGGAAGAACCGAGGGAGAGTGAGAGAGAGCAGGGGAGGGCGTGGCGTCGTCCGGGGCATCGAGACGAGGAGGGGAGGGCAGGCAGGCAGGCGAGCAGGTGGCGTGGCACGGTGGCGCGCGCGCGCCGGCCACACTCCCCTCCCTCTGTCGAGGACGAAGACGACAGAGGAGGGAGGCGGGCTGGGCCGCCTGCTGGCTGGGCCGGACAGGGAGGAGCCCAGGTAAGCTCCTCCTTTTATTTATTTTTCTTTTTCTAATTTCTGACATTTGTTTTGATTTAAATAAAATATTAAATCATTTATTTACCTTATGCCAATTTTTGTAGGAGCTAGATATATTACTCCAGAGCTCCTTTATAATTGGCATAATATTTGGACATATATTAATATATATAACTAATATATTTCCAATGCAAATATTTATGCATTAATTCCAAATGCCCAAAATAAATACCTATGAGCTCTTGAAAATATTGGTTTGATTTTTATCTCTGTCCAATATTTTCAGAGAGCAACATGAGCATTTTCTTGGACCTTTTTGGAGAAATTTTTATTTGGATCATTTTCAAAAATGATTCTGAGGGTTCCACAAATCCCCATTTCAAATTAAATGGAATTTTAAACATGATGCACACACTCTGATGCATGACTAGCTAGGGTGTGACAAGAATAACGGGTCTCATGAAAAATTGAATGATGCCTTGAAGAAATTCAAAGCTGTGGTGCTTTTGCTAAGAAAGTGAATGTAGGCGTCGACCGATGGATAATAGTACCTGATTCTCGGTGGCATACGGGAATCATTGTCATACTTGGTGCCCAAGGATCGTCGATGGTGCTCGTGTTGCGGTAGAGTTTGGGTCGGCTATCGCCATTGTTGAAGCGGCTCCGGTGCTTCAGTTGCGGTGCCTATCGACATACAAGAAAGCTCATCACTACTAGGGAAAAACCTAGTAGTAGCGCGGGTTTTCAGGCTAGCAGCAGCGCGGGCAGCCACACTACGAGTAAGGTGCTACAGCTAACTCTTAGTAGTAGCGCGGTCGGTACCCGCGCTACTACTATTGACTATATCAGCAACGCTTTTCTGGAACGCGCTACTATTAGTTAGCTGTAGTGGTTTCCTAGCCCCTCTCTACTACTATATCTTTCATCATTTTCCCCAGCTTCCTACATCATTTCGGTCTAGATACTAGGTACTACTAGATATCAATTTCATAAAGCATGATAGGTACTAGGTAGTACTCCTTCCGTTTCAAACCACGAGGAGTAATTTGGAACGAAGGGAGACTAGATAACAATTTCATATATAGTCAACATGCATCCTTAAGCAGTACTTGGTGATATCGACCATGATCATCATATGTAGTTCTAGATGATATCCACGATGATCATCATATGTAGTTCTAGATGATATTGACGACGATCATCATATGTAGTTCTAGATGATATAGACACACACACATATGTAGTTCTAGATGATATCAAAGACGATCATCATCCTCAAGCCTAGGCGGTTGGTGTTCCTGATAGTAATTAGGATGGCATGTCCAACACAAAGATTCTTGCCATTGAGGAATCTTTTCCACCCAACCGAGTTTAAGTGTGTGCGACCGTCCGTGTCCACGCGGTAGTTATAGATTGTGACGGAGCCCCTTGCAGTAAGGCGTAGTCCAGCTGATCCTTCTTCATCAGGCTTGATACCATAACTCACAGATAGGCTCTTTGCCAATTTCTAAAAAAGAAAAAACATATCAATTAATGGCCTCGCACATACTCTTGCAAATAAGTATATATGGATTATCTACACTATTAATAGTTCCTTAGATTCTACACTAATAAGCATGTGATCAAACTCTATACTAAAGCATATCATCGACTAGATTCCACAACATATCGTTGGACTCTACACTAAGCATATCATCGGATAATTTGCATTTGTAAGTATAACATACCATATCATGTCGATCGACCATGGTACTTGTCAGACGGGTCATGAATGGCACCCCGACAAAGTTAGCACGTGGCGGAGTTATGTCCCATAGGTTGCACACCTCCTCCTCGCTCAGCCTCATTCTTTGAGCTACGATGGCTTCATGCAGTGGGTCCTCATCATCTTCATCGAGTGGGTCCTCATTATCTTCATCATCTTCGTCATCTCATCATCTTCATCATCTTCATCATCTTCCACCAGGTTGATATAAATGACAGCCAGCTTGGGTCTTTCTGCTCTGAAGGAGAAGCTGATCAACCCACCACCAGTAAGACACATGCGGGCGAGGAAACGGGCCCATCCATCTCCTCCAATCTGCGAAATATTGCATCCTTTCTCGACCTCCATAGTGTACGGCCCCCCAGGAGCCTTAAATGTCACAGTGTTTCCTATCAGCTTGTTCAACCTCACATTGCATGGGACGATCTGTGTAAAAAAGCAAAATGACAAAAAGTAGTAATGCCAACACTAAAAATAAAATAGTTGTTACATTTCATGTAATTTCTTACCGCCGCATGACGAAAACTCGGCTAGAAGTAGATGCCAAACAACTTGCCAGTTGCAAGGCTGCTGGCGCACCTTGACTTGCACAATCGACATGGTGGTGGTGGTGGCGCCATTTTCCTAAAGCAATATGAGCAAAGGATTAACGATCCGCTTCACACGTAAGAAAAACAGTAGCATGTGATTCTTCTTCCGTGAGAAGCAATTTGATGGACAATTATAATTCTAAGATCTAGCTAGGTGGTGCCAAATCTTCAGAGCTATCAACTAGCATACTAAATCAACTAAATCAAAATGTTCTATAAATCAACTAAATAAACTAGCCTATTAAATCAACCTGCCTACTAAATCAACTAAATCAAAATGTTCTATAAATCAACTACATCAACTAGCCTACTAGATCAGCTTGCTTACTAAATCAACAAAATCAAAATGTTCTAAATCAACTAGCCTACTAAATCATATGAACTAAATCAAAATGTTGCATATGAACTAGCCTACTAAATCAAAATGTAGTTGGGAGGAGGGGTTGTGGATGGAGGAGGGAGGAGGGAGAAGGAGGGGCGACTGGAGGAGGGAGGAGAGAGTAGGACGGAGGAGGAAGGGCGGAGCGAGGAGGGGCCGGACAGCGGGGAGTCGAGGGAGGATGAAGGAGGAGGGCGGTAACGAGTCCAACGAGGAGGAGGAGGTGACGGCGGCGCAGAGGGAGG